>NW_022196896.1:59502643-59528560 GCF_008632895.1 Mastomys coucha | reverse complement strand
GGAGGAGAGAAGAAAGAAGAGAAGCGGGAAGGGAGAAAGAGAGGAGAGAAGAGAGGGGAGGGGGCAAACTGCCCCTTATATGGTGGGCTGGGCTATCTGTCTTGGGCTGGGGCATACCTAGCTGTGATCAGATGACTTGGGGTAGAGTCCAGCCAGAATGCTGGGAGCTTGGGGCATTGTCTACACAATTGATAGCACAGGGTAGTGGAGTTGGAGAACTCATGGGATCAACCTGTGTCTAGTAATGTGTCTCCACTGTTTCTGTCCCTTGTGAAGTCTTTCACTGGGCCTCCAAAAGTTGAGACTTGCTCAACCAAAACACAAACTGCTTTTTCACAGTCCCACACAAGACCGCACTACTAGACCAGTTACAGGGATCCGTTGGCTATTGAGAGAAGGCGGATCTGTTCTCTCCAGGAGTGAACTCATCCACGCCTAACTAGCCATATGGGCAACATATGGGCAACACACATTGGGATTCAGTAACTTTTTTAAAATTCATGATTATGGAAGTTAAGATGAATATAAGAAGGGATGGGTCATGGAGAAAATTGGACAGAGGAACAGGGTTGTAGGTGATGTAAATACACTATATTCATATATAAAAGTCTATTCAAAAAGCAAAAACATATGAAATTGGAGTGACTTCATATGATTCCTTAATATTTGAAACAAGAAAATGACATATGAAATGTCATTTATTTTATACTAAAGACAGAAAAGTAGACATTATAATTTCTTGTTTCCCACTCCCATTTCTCCGAGTTTTCTGTCAAACAAAGAGGTTAGGGAATGAGAGGTCATCTGAGAAACAGGATGTAATGAGCCTGGGTCATGTTTAAGTAGGACATATATAGAATGTTTGTGCTTGCTTTCTCTAAATTCATGTAAAATCTTCTAATATCAATAAAATATTAAAAAGAAAGTGGGAACCCAAAGTCATTTTAACAGGAGACAGCGAAGTGTAAACATCCCCTCTTCCTATTGAAGTGCCCTTGCTAAATTATAGATTATCTTTTCTGCTCTCCGCTTACTTTCCTGCTGAATTCTGTGATTTTTAGATGCATCCAATGAATCATTCACCACATCTCAAATTCTGTCTCTCCTAATCATTGAAATTCTTTTTATCAGTAGCTATTCACTCAAACCCACAACTTTTAACTTGCTATTTTTTAGGGGTGGGAGTATGAGAGACAGTTTAGAAACATTTGAGATTAAAGTTAATGATTTTATAATAAAAGTAAAAATAAAATCTCAAATCCCAAAGTATAGTTTTAGTTGTCTTAGCATGAGCCAAGTCATCACTGCATGATGGAAGCTTTCCCACACCAAGATTTCAATTGAGAAGAAAGTATCCAATGAGAGGTGAAATATTAAAATTGATGTGCTAGTGTACAAGTGAAAAACTTCTAATTAAATGTACACTCTGGGGTTTGGTATGGGGTATAGTGTGTGTGTGTGTGTTTAGGAGAGAAAGGAAGACAGAGAAAAGGAAGAGGAAGAGAAAAAAAGAGGTATTCAAAGATAAAGGTAGCTTCAGTGTATGTCATTTTGTCCCTGTATTCTCATGACCCTGAATGCCTATAAAACATCAGCTCTTTGTCTTCAGCCTGCCCTTACTGATTCATCTTTCTCCTTATGTTATTTTTTATTGGGTATTATATTTATTTACATTTCAAATGTTATCCCCTTTCCCGGTTTCCTCCCAGAAACCCTCTATCCCATTCCCCCTTCCCCTGCTTTTAAGAGGGTGCAACCCCTCCCACCTCACCACCCTGGCATTTCCCTACACTGGGGCATCCAACCTTCAGAGGGCCAAGAGCCTCTCCTCCTATTGATGCTAGATAACATCACTCTCTGCTACATATGCAACTGGAGCAATGGTTCCCTCCAGGTGTACTCTTTGGTTGGTGGTTTAGTCTCTGGGAGCTCTGGGGGATCTGGTTAGTTGATATTGTTGCTTTTCCTATGGGATTGTAAACCCCTTCAATTCTTTCAGTTCTTTCTCTAACTCCTCCACTGAGGTCCACGTGCTCAGTCCAATGGTTAGTTGTGAGCATCCACCTCTAAATTTGTCATGCTCTTGCAAAGCCTCTCAGGAGACAGCTATGACAAGCCCCTATCAACAATCACTTCTTGGCATCGGAATACTGTCTGGGTTTGATGTCTGTATACAATGGATCCCCAGGTGTGGCAGTCTCTGGATGGCCTTTCCTTCACTCTCTGCTCCACAGTTTGTCCCCACATTTCCTTTAGACAGGAGCTATTCTGGGTTAAGATTTTGGAGATAAGTGGGTGGCCCTATTCCCCAACTGGGTGCCTTGTTTAACCTCTGGATATGCTCCCTATAGGTTCTCCCTGTCCTTTGTTGGACATTTCGCTAATCTCACCCATGTTTGGTTCCTGCTGCCTCTTGCTTTCCTTGCATCTGGTCCTTGCTGGTGGCTGCCTCCAGTTTCACATTCCCATTGCTGCACACATCTCTTCATATTCTTGACACTCTGTATATCCTCCCCATCTCCTCCCATACCTGATCCTGCCCCCTGTCATTCACTCTTCCCCTTATGCTATTTTCAATCTTGATGATAATTTTTATTTATACTTGTCCCTTACAAATACAGTCAATTTTACCTGGAGGTCCAAAACATACGTTTATGTTTCTAATTTTGAATTAATACCCCCCATAAAGTCTTATTTAACTAGGTTGAAGATGTTAACACACATTTGTTCTTTGAAATATGTTTACCAACATATACTAAATTATACATTCTCCAAAAGAACTTCTCTGTACTAAATGCACTTAGTGGTTCTTATATTGTTTATGCTATTTAGAGAACTGCATTACAACTTTTACATTCCTAAACACAGGCTGAAACTTGCTGCGTGTATCTTCATAGTAGATAACCAGCAGATGGGTTATATAAATTACAGACCTACAAAATGTGTACTCACAACTTTATTTCAAAATGGGGTGAATTATTCTTCCTTGTTTTAAATCCTATAACTTTCTTGTAAGGTATCAAATAAAAATAACTCTGTCTTTATAGTTTTGCTTTTTACCAGTTTTTGATGCAACTGAGTTCACGTATTTCCTCTTTATCTTATCATTTCTCCTAGGTTTCCTCCAGAGAGGATTATTTTTTGTTAAGCTACAAGATTGATTCCAACATGCATTTAGCTGCCATATATATCTAAACTTTACTTACATGATCATGAGATTATTAGTTTATGAGTATTCAAGACTAATCCAACTTAATGTCCACATTTCCATTGATCTTCCATCTTCATCAATAATCATCAGCTCATATTCTAAATGCTTTCACTGATGACAAAATTCACAAATATCAATAATACTGTTACTGCATGAATCTGTTCTATAAATGTTGGCACTCTTCCCAAATGTCCATCCATACACTTCCCTTTGAATATCACGCTTAAGTGGTATTCCCATTCTTTAAACAACCACCGAAGAAAGAAATAATCTTACGATTATGACCTATGACTATTCATAACTTCAGAACTAACCAACTCCTAAGACACAGAATACATAGGAATTATATTTGGAAGGACACCAAAGGTATCATTTTGTCCTATGTTCAAAGCTACATATGGGTAAACTTTGGATATTTATTCAATGTGGTATTTCAAAGGCTTAACAAAGTGCTTAGCATTTACTAGCTGTTCAGCTATTATTTTTGAAATGAGTTTATGAATAATAAAATTAATCATATTAATGGGAATCCTAATATGTAGTCTTTGAAATGTGAAATAGAATATACAACTACAATGTAGACCATAAAGATAGACAGAATCTTGTCACAATTGCAAAGAGGCAAAGAGAGAGGGAAAGACAGGAAAGGCAGAGAGTTAGGGTTTTACTACTTGTTTTTTGTTTTTGTTTTTGTTATTTATTTATTTATTCATTTATTTATTTATTTTTGGTTTTTTGAGACAGGGTTTCTCTGTGTAGCCCTGGCTGTCCTGGAACTCACTCTGTAGACCAGGCTGGCCTCAAACTCAGAAATCCACCTGCCTCTGCCTCCCAAGTGCTGGGATTAAAGGCGTGTGCCACCACTGCCCGGCTGGGTTTTACTACTGTTAAGAGACACCATGACCACAGCATTTAATTGGGGCTGTCTTATATTTTAGAGGTTTAGTTTATTATCAGCATGCAAGCATCCAAGCAGACATTGTGCTAGAGAAGGAGTGGAGAGTTATAAATCTTGATCCTCAGGCAACAGAAGGAGATTGTAGCTGAGAGTAGCTTGAGCATATATGTGACCTCAAAACCTGCCCCCACAGTAACACACTTCACATCTACTTCAAAAAGGCCACATCTTATAGTGCCACTCCCTATGGATAAAGCACTCGCATGAATCTTTGAAAGATGTATATATATTCAAATTACCCCATCCAAAGCCCTGGCCCCCAAATGTTTTATAGCCATAACGTAATTCAAAATGCATTTAGGCTAACTTCAAAAGTCTCTATAATCTACCAGAATCTCAACAATGTTTAAAACTCCAAAGTTCAAAGTCTCTCCTGAGATTCATAAATCTCTTAAATGTAATCCCCTATCAAATTAAAATTAAAAACTCACATACTTCTAACATGTAATGGCACAGGATATATGTTGCCATTCCAAAACGTAATGGAGGTGGCATATTGAGGAAATACTGGACCAGAGCAAGACTGAAAACCAGCTAGACAAGTCCAAACTCTGTTTCTTCATGTGTGATGTCAACAAGCTCTTTAGGTCTTAACCCTTTCAGCTTTTTTGACTGCAATATATTTCTTTCTTTGGGGCTATTTTCAATCATTGTTAGCAGCTTTCCTTGGCAGATATCCCACAACTCTGTCATCTCTAACCTTTTGGAGTTTCCAAGGCAATGAAGGCTTCACATTCACAATGCCATACAATGGCCTCTCTGGGCCACAATGTAACAAAATCAGTGCATCATGGCTGTCTTCAGTTGCTTACTTTAATCAAGGAGGGAAATTACATAACCCCTTTCTTCTATCCTTGACTCTAAAGCCACAACCACACAGTTGAAGTTGGCAGGTTCTGATGCTCATGGGCCTGGAATATGCCCTACTCATTCAACTTACATTTCCACCAACTTTCTGGTTTTTTATAGTTTCTTACATTGCCTAAATTTAGCTGTCCTGGAACATGCTCTGTAGACTATACTGACCTTGAACTCAGAGATGTGTATGACTCTGTCACCTAAGCGTTGGGGTGAAATGGTGTAGCATTGTGACTGTTCTTAAATCGTTCTTTCATTCCTTTTCACAGGTGGAAGCTTTGCTGGGTCCATGCTTGCTCTAAGGGCAACACTACCTTTATTCCATTTAATATCTTTAATCTGTTAATCCGTTTATCACCTTGAACACGAGATTTAACACCATTTCACTTCTGTAACCCTTTCTCTTTGAACCATACTTTTTTTTTCCTTGCTACACTTGTTTCTTTTTATAAAACCCTCTTCATAAGAGGGAACACTACTAAAAATATGATTTATTATTATTATTATTATTATCATTATTATTATTATTATTATTATTATTATTATTATTATTGGTTTTTTGAGACAGGGTTTCTCTGTGTAGCCCTGGCTGTCCTGGAACTCACTCTGTAGGCCGGG
This sequence comes from Mastomys coucha, assembly GCF_008632895.1. Classification (NCBI taxonomy): domain Eukaryota; kingdom Metazoa; phylum Chordata; class Mammalia; order Rodentia; family Muridae; genus Mastomys; species Mastomys coucha. Next base: position 59,522,915 of record NW_022196896.1, on the reverse strand, counting down.
CTGGCCTCAAACTCAGAAATCCACCTGCCTCTGCCTCCCAAGTGCTGGGATTAAAGGTGTGCGCCACCACTGCCCAGCCACCATATTACTTCTATGCTAGACTATTTTGAGATTTATGCTGCCAATGCAATTAATCCAAAATTCTTCACTTTAACTTCAAGTAAAAATTTTAGAAAGAGGCAAAATACAGTCAGATTCTTACCCAAAATATCACAAGAATTGTCTCTAGGCCGCATACTAAAATTCTTTTCCTATGAAATCACTTGAGCCAGCCTTCCAAGTTCTTATCACCCTTAGCCTTTCATGTTCCTACCAGTATGCTCCACTATATCCTGCTTAAAACATTCCATTACTTTCTTAAACCAACCTTCAAAGATCTACGTTTCTACAAACAGAAACATGGTTGGACCTATCAAGCAATATCCCACTCCTGGTATCAACTTCTGTTCTGGTTAGGATTTTATTGCTGTGCAGAGACATAATGACCACCACCACTCTTATAAAGGAAAATATTTATTTGGGGCTATTTTACAGTATCAAAGGTTTAGTCCATTATCATCATAGTGGGAAGTGTGGCAGCATGAAGCAGACATGGTGGTAGAGAAGATGCTGAGAATTCCATTTCCTGATTGTCAAGCAGCAAAAAAAGACTCTCCCTTTGGGAGTGGTTTGAGCATATATGAGACATCAAAGCCTGACTCCACAATGACATACTACATCTACTCCAGCAAGGCCACACCTTCTAATAGTGTCTCTCTGTATAGCCAAGCATTTAAACAGGAGTCTATGGGGGCCATACCTGTCCAAACCACCACATTAAGTAATGATCATTTACCTGTTGAGTATTTGGCTTTATTCCCAGTCATATTCACCTAAATTATGAACAGTCTGTAATAACCAAGGTCACTTTCTCCTCTACATACTTTTCTTAATGTCAACTCTCAGGCTGCACACAATTCTTCCTTAAGTACTGGCTACTTGTCTCTAAGGGGCTTAGTGTCCTCTTATTTTATGTATTAATAGAAGAGTGCTACAAAGACAGTCCTCATTCCCACCACTTAAATTCATTCTCTAGTGGCTTGTCCTGTCTGCATATACATTACAGATTTTCTAAAGAGCACAAAATTGCTGACAAGTTTCCACAATTTTTCTCTCTTTCATTTCATTTTTTGTGTTTGTGTTTTAAACAAGGCAGAAATACACAGGATGGGAAATGAAGCTGCTGCTGTGATTGTTAGTAAGAGCTATCTTTAAGAAACATGACTATTGGGAGGAACAATGATTTTCAGAGAGTAGCTTATGTAGCATCTATTATGTGATTGACACATGCTAAGAAGCCAAATGGGAGCCAGTTTTATTCACAAAATGTGCACAGAATGTTAGTGAACCACAGTTATAACTGTAAAGGAGAAAAAAATAATCTCTCTCTCCTGACCTTAACTGTAAACTTGTTCCCTCCATCTTCCATTCTAAAAGCATAAGCAAAATAAACCCCAAAAGAACCACATGAGTATATTTCTCTTAGAATTTCTAACTTTTATGGTTTTAAATTCTGAAATCTTGAAGAAGAGTCTTCTGCCTACTCCACACCTTTATCTTTTAATACCTGTCCTGTTACCTTTACAGACTGACATTACTGTTGTCACACCCACCAAGTGAAAACTGATCTTGGGCCTCTCTCATTCTATGTAGTCTGCAGTTTCTTCAATCTTCTCATTGTATTGAGTGCTCTGAGTCTTCCTTCCTTCCTTAAACTCTCCTATTTTGTGTTTGTTCTCCCTTCTTTGCTCAGGTTTCACTTCAACCACTGCCAGGACTTAATATAAATTCATGTGAAGTAATTGTGACACAAAGCACATTAGGAATCAGTGATGTAAAATCATGAAAAACACCATGAACATTTGTATTGCACAAAATCAAGTGGCAGACAATAAGACTGATAGTTTATTTGTAATCTATCAGTCTTCTCTACCAACATCAATACAGTCAATTAAGGTATAATAAGTTTCATATTACTGGCAAAGTAGTCAATTGAAATATGATCTGAGGAGATAACTGAGATGTTAAGGAATTCTATATTTCAAGTCACACAATGGATAGTTGAAGATATGTTAATATATTGAGCCCAATACAGAATCATAGCAGAAATAGAACTATTAGATTTAAGTTTTGCATAGACTACTGTGTATAATGGGATAGAACAATATGCCTTTAGAAATATCAGTAGGAATTTTTAAAAATCTGAGCTTTTTGTTATACAGGATTGTGTCATTAAATCAGGACAGTTCACACTGAAGCAAGAAGGCAATATTTCTCAAATTCTATGAAAGGGAGTCTTATTTCTATTAGGGTGTGGATTACATCCAAACCTCTTTCAGTGTAGAAATATAATGATTAATGGCATCATGAGACATATATCATTACCTTAAGCTTTCAAATTTAGACAGCTTTTGACTTATGCTTTCATACCAGAATCTTGAACTTGGGAAGGAGGTAATAAGAACCAGTTATGCTATAAATAATAAATGAATTTTAAATCATGAAAGTTTAAATATGAAACACTAGGATGGAAGTAGAAAATGTATACTTCACTATTGTTATTGGAAGTTAACATATTTTAATTAAGTTTTCATAATTTCATATAATGTATTTAATGAAGTTCATTTCAATTGTCTATCAACCCATCTTTTGTTACCTTTTTATTTAAAAAAAGCCCAATTTTGTGTAATTTAAATACTTGAAGGTGTGTTCACACCCTTAAGAAAACTGATATTCATTCTCTTAGCAGCTATGAACTGCCAAGAGCTCTTCAGCTAGGTGTTGGATTTATTGTCCTCCCAACACCTTATGGGACTTTATCTAATTAATATCTCATTTATGTTTTTTTGTGATGACAGTTAAGATAAATTTAAAGGCTATTAGCACTGAACATTGCCATGATCTTTCATGGCATACATCTTGGAGGAAACTAAATAAACAGCAACAAAACACCTGTACCATTGGAATTTAAAAAAAACAACCTCTTTTAGCTTTGATACTAACAATATGTAATAGACATCTGAACTTCAACTGTCCAACATATGTGCATATTCACCATTGCATGACACTTCTGGTATACAAAACACATAATTATATATGTTCAATTATAAATTGCATGTACTATCATGTAAATGATTTATATACTTAACTTCTCTAATTAAGTTTTAAATTCCAACTCACAAGTAGTTTGTCAACTGAGATTGTTTTGAGGTCAAAATCAATCTTAAATATTAGCTAATTGAGGTGAATTAAGTTCTATTTGGAGAATGATTTTTTTTTTTTTTTTTTTTTTTGGTTTTTCGAGACAGGGTTTCTCTGTGTAACTGTGGCTGTCCTGGAACTCACTCTGTAGACCAGGCTGGCCTCGAACTCAGAAATCCGCCTGCCTCTGCCACCCAAGTTCTGGGATTAAAGGCATGCGCCACCACTGCCCGGCTGGAGAATGATTCTATGAAGAATATGAGTCATGAATGATCATAATACTATTGTTGCAATCAGAAGGGGAGCTGGAATGTTAAGAACAGAGACTGACTCAAGACTTTTAATACATCGGCCTTAATTGATCAGATGCATCATGTTATCTCTGAAATGACAGATTACCTTGAAATAAATAAGTCAACTACCAATTAAAAAAGTGAATAACAACACTCAGAAAAATTAATTTCATAGAAATAATTAATCCTGTCTCAAGGCATTCTCAAATTTAAAGAAATAAATGGTTACATTAAGAGGGTATGGGTATTTATTATATTGCTAGTATCAAATAATGTATTTTAAGGATGGCAGGTTGTATTTCATTTACAGACTCTCATACTTATATTTAGATGCTGCTCAACATAGAAATGACAAATTAACAATGTAGTTCAAGTCCTTCAAGGTCATGGTTCAATTTCAGCATCTAGTAAGTCCTGTTTATTTTTACCAACACATATGTCACTGTCCACTACTGAGCACCAGATTAACAAGAACAATTGATAGCTGCTGTTAGACACACACCATTAAAATCAGAATGAGGCAGAATCATTTTGTTATTTTGCTTAAATAAAGTGCAATCAGTGAAACCAGAGGTAAGGTTTTAACAATATGAATGGAAAGCAGGATTATTTGGGCCTTCCTAGACTAAAGCTAATTCAGAGACTGCTGAGAGACGGTAAATTTTATGAAGACACAATGAATAGATTTGACCTTTAAATTATACTTGATACCTCACTATACATTGAAGATTGAGTTCATTTGATCATTTTCCTTTTATTGAGTATGTAATACATACATGCATATATAATACATAATGTGAGCACATCTCACATTAGTGAGTGTGTCTGTGGATATCTTATAGGTACAGAAAATTCTCTTGTGATGATGGAGTATTCTCCCATAAGGGATGGCAATAAATTTTTGCATCAACATTTCTATTTTCTAAGCAAACAAAAATAGGAAATGCAGTTTCAGTGATCTGTGGTAAAATTTATGTTGTTTTTTCTTATAGACATTGCTCCTCATAATCAGACATTCAGATTAATGAAACTATTGTCAGAAACTACTTTAAATCAGAAAGCCAGATATTAAGTTTTTCACAATTTTATGAAGGGTGCCATTGCATTTTGAAAACCATAAACTGAATTTACTTTCTCTAAGAGCTATAAAATTTGTCTCATTACAAGGGTGATTTCAAAGGTTTAGATATAGTGTTGAATTTGATTAGTCACTGAGATTTAGGTTTTCTGCGAAGATTCAATGAGTACACATGGTAAATAATAGTGTCTGAAACAATACCAGAATTCATACTGCAATAGAGATACTCTGATAATCATTTTCTTCTTGAATTTTCCATTTCCTACTGATCCTATCAATGCTAAGGAAAGATGGGTCAGTTTCCCATGCTCATTGAAATTTGTTATACAATGGTATTAAGTATTTTTCATATTTTCTTTCTTTTATCATTTAATTTTAGTAATTTTATATTTTAATTATATGATACCAATGCCATAGACTTCTGAGATGCCTTGAAGCTAAACATTTTATTATAAATGTTATTTTTTGAGATTATAATTTTATTATACCCCATTCCCTTTCTTCCTTCCAATAGCTTATATGTATCCAGACCCAGCAAATTGCATTTATATGTTTAGAAATACACATACACATCAATACACATACATACAAACACACACACATGCACACACATATACACAAACATGTACAAACATATATACACACAAGAAAAACATATACACACATACACACACAAATGAAAAACATACACCCACACAACACACACACATACACACAGATCAACTAATTTGAATGGAATCATAAATTTGAGAGAAAGAACAATAAATATTTTAAACCTTCTTTTTAGAGACAGGCAAGATGATTCCATGTTTAAAAGCACATAACCATTCCTGATGACGAGTTTGATCTGCATGACTGCCAAGGTTAAAGACAATCACTCATGTTGTCCGTTAGCCTCTATGTAAGTGTCTGGTATGACATAGGCACACACACATTAACACAATACACTAACACAGGTATATACAAAATAAATAAAAATTTAATAGAAATATACTTTGTTGCCAACTAACTACATCTTTCTTTAACCTGAATTTACTGACATTACTGAAAATGAATTGTGTATGTGCAGAAATATGATACTCAAGGGATAGAATGCTTTGTCCTGCACTTCCACACTGTGATGTTCCCAGCTAATCTATTTTGTCTCCCTTGAGGACTTCATCCATTAGGAATCAGTATAACAAAAATTTAGGTTGGAAACAGGTACAGAAAATAATTGTCACAAACTCATTATAATAAAAACCACATGGGGTGCAGTGATGGTATGTAGAAGGTGGCTCTAGACATGACACACATTACTTTATTTCTTAAAACTTTGATAATTCAAACTACATAAAATGTAATTTTATCTTACAAGATGTTTGTGTGGATTAAGACAGCAACAGTACTTGCAAAATACGTATACCTCTTGGATTGTAGTAACTGGCATGCAGAAGCTTTCTCTCCATTATGTCCTTTGCTTACACCCACTAAACTGCTCACAGTCCTATTTTCTCACTGAAACTCCTGTTTCTCAATATGAAGATGCTTCGAATTTTTTCTACCATTCTAAATATAATTTCTATTTGCTCCCTGTAGATAATAGATAGATTCATTTTTTACTTTAAGACCTTTTTCTTTTCTTCTGCTTTTGAATATAACACACTACTTAAAATGATTATTTCAGACTTGCGATTATTTCCATTTTTAAAATTCTTGTAATTATCATAAGCGAAGGATGCAAAGAGTTGAATGGATCAAAATTACCAATGACAATGTATCGAATTTTAAGAAAATTATTTATTATTTTCAGCCTTTAGTATGTCTACAATTAGATTGTCTCCTTCAGCCACCAATGGAATTTTAAAACTGAAGTTGCTGCAAAGATAGATAAAGACAGCACCCATCTTATAAATACCTAAAGGTATTACAGAAAGTCCTGTTAGTATGTGCAGTCTTCACATGTAAAAATAAATGTGAACATACAAAAATATTGTACAAAATTACTCCCAGTCTGTATATGGAGGTTAAACTGTGTAACATAAATGACTTTAGTATTTACACTTTGATGATAACACCAAGCCATAATATAAATAAATATGCAGATATTCCCAAATATAAAACATTCTGGGATTTGATGCATGTGTCATTGTGTGCACTTCAGAAAAGATATCTGCAGCCTAATAGAAATAATGCATATGTAGATGGTCACTAGAGAGCACTCTCTCAAACAGGCGAGTGTATTTTTTAAAAATTAAACCAAATTTTATAGTTGAGAATAGTTTTTGCTATCCTGGGTCTTTTGTTATTTCAAATGAATTTGCAAGTATCTCTTCCTAACTCAATGAAGAATTGAGTTGGAATTCTGAGGGGGATTGCACTGAATCTGTAGATTGCTTTTACAAGATGGCCATTTTTACTATATTAATCCTACCAACTCATGAACGTGGGAGATCTTTCCATCTTCTGAGATCTTCAATTTCTTTCTTTAGAGACTTGAAGTTCTTGTCATACAGATCTTTCACTTGCTTAGTTAGAGTCACACCAAGGTATTTTATATTATTTGTGACTATTGTCTGTCTATCCTTTGAATATAGGAAGGCTACTGATTTGTTTGAGTTAACTTTATATCCAGCTACTTTGTTGAAGTTGTTTACTAGGTTTAGGAGTTCTGTGGTAGAATTTTTGGGGTCAATTAAGTATACTATCATATCATCTGCAAATAGTAATATCTTGACTTCTTTCCAACTTGTATCCCTTTGACCTCCTTTTGCTGTCTAATTGTTCTAGCTAGTACTTCAAGTACTATATCTAACAGGTAGGGATAGAGTGGGCAGCCTTGTCTAGTCCCTGATTTTAGTGGGATTGCTTCAAGTTTCTCCCCATTTAGTTTGATGTTGGTTACTGATTTGCTTTATATTGCTTTTACTACGTTTAAGTATCAACCTTAATTCCTGATCTTTCCAAGACTTTTAACATGAAGGGATGTTGAATTTTGTCAAATGCTTTCTAAGCATCTAATGAAATGATCATGTCATTGTTACCTTTGAATTTGTTTATATAGAGGATTGTATTGATGGATTTCCATGTATCAAACCATCCTTGCATCGCTGAGATGAATCCCACTTGATGATGGTGAATGATCATTTTGATATGTTCTTGGATTCGATTTGTGAGAATTTTATTGAGTATTTTAGCATCAAAGTTCATAAAGCAAATTGGTCTGACGTTCTCTTTCTTTGTTAGGTCTTTGTGAGATTTATGTATAAGCATAAGAGTGGCTTCATTGAATGAATTCGGTAGTGTTCCTTCTGTTGCTATTTTGTGGAATACTCTGAAGAGTATAAGCATTAGGTTGTCTTTGAAGGTTGGATAGAATTCTGCAGTAAAACCATCTGGTCATGGGTGTTTTTTGGTAGGAGACTTTTAATGGCTACTTCTATTTCTTTAGGGGTTATTGGACAGTTAAGATGGTTTATCTGATCCTGATTAACTTTGCCACCTGGTATCTGTCTAGAAAATTGTTCATTTCATCCAGATTTTCCAATGTGGTTGAGTATAGGCTTTTGTAATAGGAACTGATGATTATTTTTAATTTCCTCAGTTTCCATTGTTAAATCTCTCTTTTCATTTCTGATTTTAATTTACAAACTGTCTCTGTGCCCAATGGTTAGTCTGGCTAAGGCTTTATGTATCTTATTCATTTTCTTGAAGAACCAGTTCTTTTTATAGTTCTTTTTGTTTCTTCTTGGTTGATTTCAGCCCTGAGTTTATTTCCTGCTATCTACTCCTGTTGGGTGAATTTGCTTATTTTTTTCTAGAGATTTCAGGTGTGCTGTCAAGCTGCTAGTATATGTTCTCTCCTGACCTCAAGCTGTATTGCAGAGCAATACTAATAAGAAACTGTATGGTATTGGTACAGAGACAGGCAGTAAGACCAGCAGAATAGAACTGAAGACCCAGAAAGGAACCTACACACCCATGGTCACTTGATATTTGACAAAGGAGCTAAAACAATCCAGTGGAAAAAAAGACAGCATTTTCAACAAATGGTGCAGGTTAAACTGGAGGTCAGCATGTAGAAGAATACAAATCAATCCATTCTTATCTCCTTGTACAAAGTTCAAGTCCAAGTGGATCAAGGACCTCCCACATAAAACCCAATACACTGAAACTAACTGGAGAAAGTGGAGAAGAGCCTCAAACACATGGTCACAGAGGAAATTTTCCTGAACAGAACACCAATGACTTATGCTCTAAGATCAAGACAAATGAGATCTCATAAAATTGCAATGATTCTATAAGGTGAAAGACACTGTCAATAGGACAAAACAGCAACCAACAGATTGGGAAAAGATCTTTACCAATCCTTCATTGAGTAGGGGGCTAATATCCAATATATACAAAGAACTCAAGAAGTTAGACTACAAAGAATCAAATAACCCTATTAAAAATGGGGTTCAGAGGTAAACAAAGAATTTTCCTCTGAGGAATATTGAATGACCAAGAAGCACCTAAAGAAATGTTCAACATCCTTACTCATCAGAGAAATAAAATTCAAAACAACCCTGAGATTCCACCTTACACCAGTCAGGGTGGCAAAAATCAAAAAGTCAGGTCACAGCAGACACTAGAGAGGATGTGGAGAAAGAGGAACACTCTTCCATTGTTGGTGGGATTGAAATTTGGTACAACTCTGGGAATAAGTCTGGTGGCTCCTCAGAAAACTGGCCATAGTATTACCTGAAGACCCAGATATACCACTCCTGGGCAGATACCCAAAAGATTCTTCAACATATAACAATGACACATTCCCCACTATATTCATAGTAGCCTTATTTATAATATCCAGAAGCTGGAAAGAACCCTGATGCCCTTCAACAGTGGAATGAATACAAAAAATGTGGTACATTTACACAATGGAGTATTACTCAGCTACTGAAAACAATGAATTTATGGAATTCTTAGGCAAATAGATGGAACTAGAAAATATCATCCTTAGGAAACTCAATCACAAAAGAACACATGTGGTAGGTACTCACTGATAAGTGGATATTAGCTGAAAACTCGGAATACCCAAGATACAATTCACAGACCATATGAAGTTCAAGAAGAAAGAAAACCAAAATGTAGGTGCTTTTGTCCTTCTTAGAAAGAGAAACAAAAATACTCACTGGAGCAAATACAGAGACAAAGTGTGGAGCAGAAACTGAAGAAAAGGTCATCCAGAGATTGCCCTCCTGGGGATTCATCCTTTATACAATCATCAAACCCAGACACTATTGTGAATGCCAAGAAGTACATGTTGACCGGAGCCTGATTTAGTTGTTTCCTGAGAAGCTCTGCCAGTGCCTGACAAATACAGAAGCAGATGTTCACAGCCAACCATTGGACTGAGCACAGTGTCCCCAATGGAGGAATTAGAGAAAGGACTGAAGGAGCTGAAGGGTTTTGCATCCCCATAGGAAAGACAATAATATCAACCAACCAGAACCCCAGAGCTCCCAGGAACTAAACCACCAACCAAGGAATACCCATTGACGGACTCATGGCTCCAGCCACATATGTAGCAGAGGATGACTTTATTGGGGCTCAATGGAAGGAAAGTGTGTACTGGCTTTGTAAAATGACCTTAGTGTGTTCTTTCCCTACCTATTTTGTGTAACAATTTAAGAAGCATTTTATTAAATCTTCCTTGAAAATTTAAAAGAATCCTTCAGAATATCCATCCAACACTGGACTGGCTTTTGTGGAATTGGAATTAATTACTTTTCAATTTCATTACTTGCTATGGGTCTGTTTTCTGGCTTATAACTTTTGCCTTTAAATTTATGTGCACTTATAAATATATCCCCTTTTCTCTAGATTTCACAATGTGTTGAAATTTAATTTTTCAAAATATAAATTGACAATTATTTGTATTTCATTTGAGTCTGTTGTCACAATTCCTTTTTATCTAGAATTATATTAATTTATGATTTCTCTCCTTCTCCTGGTTCATTTGGCAAGGAATTACTCAATAGTCTTTTCAAAGAACTAAGTCTATCTCTGTTTAATGCTATGTATTGTTATTTTACCCTATATTTTGTTAATTTCTTCTCTAATCTTTATCATTTCTTGATGTTTCCTGGGCTTGGGACTGACTTCTTGTTGTTTTCCTTTTGAGATCTCTATGATTTTTAATGGGAGAATTTGTAGATACTGGGTTCCTTTAAGGAATGCCTTAGCTGTATCCCACAGGACCTAATAGGTTGTGACCTATTTCTCCTTGATTTCCTCAATGATCTACTCTTTATTACAAAGTCTCTAAGTATTTTATGTATTTTCCGATGTTAGTCCAGATATTGAGTTCTAGTTGTATCCCACCTTGGGTCTGATAGAATGCAGAAAGTAATTTTGATTTTTTAAAAATACAGTGAGGATTATTTTGCTGGAAATAATATGGTAAATTTTAGAGAAATTCCCAATCAGTGTTGAGAAGAATATATATATTCCCTGTATGTTGAGTGAAATATGCAGATATCAGTTAAATGTATTTTATACGTAGGATATTTTGGCACTGATGTTTCATTTCTTTATATTTTTATAAGAATACCTATCTAGATGTAAGAATGGAATACTGCCTTCTTCCAATGTTTTTGTCAAAATCTCTGTAGTCATTTCATTTCTTAGCTTGGGAGTGTTTTTATTTTTATTTTTTTTTGTCTGTTCATTTTCTTTTTAATAACACTAGGGGGGACTTAGGATTTGATGATAAATATTTACAATATTCATGTACTCTATATAACTCATTCATTTTGTTATTGCGTAAAGTCTTGTTTTGAAGCCTACACTGGCAGATATGATGTTTATAGTTTCAATTTAGTTGGTAGTTGTTGGCTACCAGTGCCAACGTTAAAGAGAGGGTTACCTGGGAAATGGAGTTAGAAGGAAAAGCAACAGTAGGAGAGAGTTTTCTGGAATAAGGAGTTGGGAGAAAATAAGGTGGCCAAAATTATACCTGTCCACGTGGAAGGTTTTTAAAAAATTAGACAGGAGTCATGATTGTTCAGCCATCTTGAATTTAATACCCTATTTTTAACAAGCCAACAGGTAGAATAGGTGAGGCAAAACCCCTCCCACAAGTTCGTCAGCATGCCAGCCCAATCAGAGGCTTCTTCTGGTCTCCGCATGGAGGCATGGCAAATAGCAGGAGGTGGGCAGAGAGGTGTGGTTATGAGAGGCAGGCCTCAAGCCAGGAGGGTTACAGGTAGTTTGAATTTTACAGTATGACTCAGTTTATATATCTTTTACCTAGCTGTGTGAGTTTTGTGGAGTCAGGAAGCAGATCATGTTCCTTAATTTACTCTTATATAGTCTTAATTGGTGAAGCAAAGTACTATGTCCATTCAAGATTATTGTTGAAATGAATTATAGATTGTTTACTATTTTGTTCTTGGCTGATCAGGTTGGCTGTTTAACTGGTAATTCTTTCCTTTCATTACTGATAGTGTTAAAGATTTACTGACTTGCTGTATTGGCCATAATTTCCCCCTCCCAGTTCATCAGCTTATTGCTTGCATTCATGGAATGTGTTCTCTCCTGTATTATATATACTGTCTTTATTCTTTTATATTCTTTATTTTAAAACTTATGCAAGGGTAAAGTACTGGTTATATATTAGCTAACTTGTACTTTTCTTAGAATATTCTTTTTTCTCTATCTTAGTTGAGAAAAATTGCTAGTATAAGATTCTTAGTTGATAGTTATTTCCTTTTTAGAACCAGAAATATACCAATCCATGATATCTTTTTTCACTTTCTGTTTTTGTTGTTTGACATATTTCCCTTACAGCTTTATATTTGTATTTTTAATGACTTGATTATGTCTCACAAAGAAATTCTTATCTAGTCCTAATGGCAATAGCTGTAGGATAGGGTGTATGTCAGATTGGATTGTGGAAGAAGTTTGCTAGTGTGTAGAGTAAATTCTGTCTATGAGTGAGTGGTGTTGGTAGCAGGTTGATTAAGTGATACACCAGCCCAGGACCCTCTGCCTAACTAAGTAGAACTAACTCTAACTAACTAAGAGGTTATTTCCTTATGGTCTCTACAAGTCCCAATTTAAGATTTTAGGAGAGGAAATTAAAATGCTAAAATTTGTGGAAGATTTTTAAATTATTTTTCATTTTTACCAGATTATATTAACTATGATTATTAGTGGGATTCAGTGTGCTGTTTTCATAAATGCATAGAATACATGCCAAACTTAAAATTCAAATACTTTTTCTATTTCCAACCCCTGTCCTAATCTCTATTCTACTTTCACATCTTTTCTTTTCTTTTTCCTTCTTAACTTTCCTTATTAAGAAAGAACACATATATGTCCTTCTGTGCCTGACTTATTCTACCTCACATGGATCCTCTAACTTTTTAAAATTCAAAATTTTCTAATATTGCATGGAAAACTTGAATTAAGAAATCTAGTTAGGAAATATTTTCTAAGTGTCAGGTGATAAGACCTTGTTCTAAGGAGTGAGTAATAACACTGCACAGCATCAGATCCTGCTGATGGTGCCATCCAGGTGCCAGGTGCTGACTGTGCTGCCAATGAATGAGTTTATCTATAGCAACAATTGTATAATGCAGATGCAAACATTCTTTCCAATTCATAAGTAAGGCAATAGTGTAAGATAACCAAAGTTTCTTCATGAAACTGGAAAGAAAATACATCGTACCAGATAATATAGTCTATGAGTTACTGTAACTGTGTGATTGACAGGCAAGAAAGAGTATCAGGAAGTAAGAGATTCTGAACGACTAGGGTAGAAATGAAGAGCTGAATCCTGGAGTGTATTTGAGATAATGAAAACAGAAAAAGAGAGGCCTGGGGATAAAGAGGCAGGAAAACACAAGATAAAAAGATATTCAAACTGAATTGCTATGAAGAAGCGTTTGGGAAATCTAAAAGCAAACTAATTTTATCATGCCCATATTACTAACCTGTCAAGCAAAATCAAGACAAAAAACAAAAGAGTCCAGAATGGAGTTACCTGTAATATGAATGTGGCCCTTTCCATTCTTTTAAAGTATGTTTCCTTCAAAAATTTAGCCACATTCTTCTTGCAAAGTGGTCTACATCTAATCAAAGATATAATAAAGTAGTCATTGTACAAACACAGAGGGAGCGAGGGAGAGAGGAAAGGAGAGAAAAGATGAATGAGAAAGAGAAAAATAGAGGAAATGCAAAAGAGTTATTTATCCTCTATTTTATAAGTATTTCTGTTGATTATATTTTTACTAGATATTTAATGTATAGTATTTAATTATGGTTGTGTCAATTAATGTCAAAAGCAATTTAAATAATTAAGCAATTACAAGCATCAAATAATTATGAATAAGTCTATTCAGCAAAGACTTCAGCCTATCAATGTTTTTACTCTAGCAGTAATTAAAAATATTTGCATTGAACATGTCTTTCATTCAATGGGAGAAAACCTTTTAAAATGTAATCCATCTCCTTGACATAGTAAATGAAAGAGAAATGAAATTATTTGCCATAAAATGCTGAGATAAATATATGAGTCAAAGTAGGAATAAATCCTGTTCATCATTCTCAAATGGAAACAATTCAAAAAGCAGAAGTATTTAACTATAAAACTTGATTTTGTGAAACACATAATAAGTATAATAGCTAATTAAAGGAGAAAAATAGTGAAGTATAATAAAATAACATCCCAAAGAAGTTTATTACTCAGACAAATAAACTTAGAAAGAAAAGTCTCCAAAACGTTTACTGGAAAACATTTCAGATGTCGTGCTCCTTCCTGATTTCTCCTTTGAAAACTCCCTACACCAATCCCCCTCCCTCCCTGCCTCTATGAGAGTGCTCCCGCCTACTCCTGCCTCACAGCCCTGGCATTCCTAGCAAATAAGGAGCTTAAGAAGCTGATAATAACTGGCTTTGGAGAAAATGAATTTTATGTGTAAGGAATACACAGCTTGTGCTGACTTCTTAAAGAGACCCAGGGACAGGGGTCAGGATTTGAGTAGCAGTGAAGAAAGAGACTTTGTAAACATAATGGCTTCTCTACTACTGGGTGAAAATAGAAATGATGGACCAGAGACTGGAATATGATCATTGTCCCTAAAATGTTTGTTCTAATATTAGAGCTTTTTTGCATCCTCATCCCAGTCTGGTGTGTTCAAGCTCTTTCAGTCACCTGTCTAACATTCTGTGAGTTATGTTTAGAGTCTTTGTCTTTGTCTTTTCTGTTGCCACCAGGTTATGAGTCTTCACAGAACAAACAAAACAGCCATGGGCTTCTCTCTTAAAGATAAGCAGCACCTCAGCATTAAGTCTCTGTTAAAGAAAATGGCTAGGTACTACTTCAGTGGCTTCCTTCTCTGTCTCTGTCTCTGTCTCTGTCTCTGTCTCTGTCTCTGTCTCTCTCTGTCTCTCTGTCTCTCTGTCTCTCTGTCTCTCTCTCTCTCTCTCTCTCTCTCTCCCTTTCTTTCTTCCTTTCTTTCTTCCTTTCTTTCTTTCTTTCTTCCTTTCTTTCTTTCTTTCTTCCTTTCTTTCTTTCTTTCTTTCTTTCTTTCTCATTCTTTCTCCTGGAACTTACTCTGTAGATCAGGCTGGCTTCAAACTCAGAAATCAACCTGCCTCTGCCTCCCAAGTTCTGGGATTAAAAGTGTGCCCCACCAATGCCCAGCTTCTTTCTCTTTCTTAACTAAGATCTCTGGTAAATTAGTTTTTCATAGTGTTCCAAAGAAAAGTCTATGTGAGACTCCTGTTTCATGAGAATGTCTCTGTTCCGACACTGAAGACAGAACAATGAGAGCTTTAGATTAATCACTACTGTAGTTCAGAATCTGAGGCTCATTTAAAGTTCCCAGACAATGAATACACCCAAAAGGGAGGTTCAATTTATTTTCATACTATTAAGCACAGTCAATGTTGAGTTCATGTGACTGCTAATTTAGATAAATTTGTAATGGAGCTTCAACGAAAACTCTGACAGAAAACTTGGCCTACTTAGGGAGACAGGAAGCTCTTTTGCAAAATGAGTATTTCAGTTCCTTACAAGCCTTAGTGTAAGCCTAAACTGTCTCCATGTAATATATTCAGTTTCTATGAAAGTGAAGCAAGCTTATACATGTATGTGTTTCTGTGTTTGTGTTTAAAAATCATACTTATAACCAAATTTCCATACTCTAAAGATTTACTGAAATAGAGGTACAATTAGAGACAAAGTTGTTTTCCATGGGTAAAGGAAGGCTGATAGTTAGACAACATTTAAACTTTTACCATATAGGATTTGTTGACCAGTCAGCTATTTAGGATTTTTTTTTATTGTATCACCGTTTCTTTTAAACGGAGACAAAGAAAAAGAAATATGTTCAAAATGTTTGCACAGCATAAATTCTGTGCAAATGTCTCTTTAAACAAAGCCAGCATTATTTGCCTAAAAATTTATATTGTTGTTAGATATAACTTATCTTTAAACAAAGCCAGCATTATTTGCTATAAAATTTATGTTGTTATTAGATATAACTTACTGTTTTTAATCACCTTTTTAACTTTTTATAGTTACTGTATAAGGTAATGGACTTTGTTAAGCATTTTCATAATAAGCATCATTATACTTTGCTCAAATTTATCCTACACTTCTACTGCCCACCTCAACATTAAGAATTACAGAGTTGCAAAATAGTAGAAGATGAGAATTATAGCCTAAAAGTTGTGTGGTTTGTATGGTTAATACAGTCCATACTACAGAATATTCACACCCTTGAATATTCTGTTAATACATGCCTTCAAGACAGGAATAAGTACCAGAGATTTGGTTTTCAGTTATGACTATTTGTCACACAGTACAGTTTCAAAAATATGGAATATTAAGGTAACAAGGTATTTTTTTAAATCATTGTTATTTTCAATGTGTATTACCATTCTGCTTTTTTAAAGTAGGTCTGTTCATAACAAAAATAATTTAATGAAGTTGCACTTGTAGATTTTAATAATTAAATAAGTAAATGACTTTTTTTCTAAAATGTTCTAAAAGAAACACTGATATGTTAATGCTCAGAATGTATTAAAGTTTGACAAGAAAGAGATTAAAGTTCAAATTCTATTGTATTACAATTCAGACATATCTGTCAGAGTTGACTTTCTCACATATTCTCTGCATTTTCAACAGTTGTGGACTTCTGCAATTGTCTCCATATCACAAGTTTAGAAGGGAGGGGGCCCTGGAAATAGAAGAGAATGTGGGAGTGATGTAGACGTAGTATTCATGTAGGAAGTTTCTGAAAGAAATAAATTTTAAAAAGGAACTAAAATTGCCACCTTGCTGTTAATACTGAGAGAAACCTACTATAAACATGTCTTGTATAAGAGATAGAGACTTTGCATCATTTAAGAAATTGTCAATGTGTGATACTTCTCTTGGTTTATGCCATAGACCCTTGAGCTCTTATTTGTCTTGGAAAATACTTTCATGAAGAGCAATTACTCAAACCTTGGACTATGAATGCTTGCTTTCTGTTTATGTTACTTTTATCCTGTAGCACAATGCCCATTTATAAAAGTAAAGGCAGAGATAGAGAAATAATAATAATAAATAAATGTTTTGCTTAAAACTAGTTTTAATAAGTAACTAATAAGTAACTAATAAGTAAATAAGTAACTAATTCTTATAACTATAAAATAAGCCATTGTAAAAAATCAGCATTTTGCTCATAGTGGTAATAGCATCTGAAAAAGAAAGTCCTGAAAGATAAACTACAAAAAGTATATAATTTACTTTCATGCTGACTATCTCAATAAAAATTTCTGAGTTATCATTTTAACCAGGATTCATGATCTTTCTGTAAAGATCATTTAAATGTAGCTCACAAAGTACAATTCAACTAACTGGAATTTTAATATTCAGAAAATAATGAATTGATTCTGAGAGCCAGTTGATTTTATTGATGATTTCAAAAAGATACCATTACAGTAAATATGTTGGAAATGTAACAATGTCTTTTAATACAATGCTGAAATTTTAAATTTACAAGTGAATTATTTACAGACAATTTTTTTCACAAACATAACAGAAAGGGTTTTAATTTTTACACTAAATGAGGAAAGTGCCCCCTGGTGGAAATATGTCCAAACAAAAGTTTTGCTGAAGAACCTACAGAATTCCATCAAATAATCACACTCTCCATCTTGAGTATAAAAACAAACCTATCACAAAATTAAAGGTTTGAGCTAGCACTGGGAAATTAGCAATGTTTCTGTGGTCAAATTATTTAACATTTTATATAGGGTTATGCAAAATATCTTCAAATGTTTGAGTAACAGCAGCCACTCTTCTGTTTCATACTAGTTTGAATTTATTTATATAGTTTTTATTCTTTAACATTAAATTATTAAGATATGCATTCAGTAGTGTTAACTATTGCTTAATTATATTTCAGTTATTTGAAACTGGGCATACTTTTCTATTGTGAAGACATGGACTTTAAATGTTATATTCAATGTCCAGAAAAATATTTATTTGAATGTATTTCTTCATTTCACTGTGTTAAGGAAAAGCTTTAAGGATGAGGTCATTAAAATTTTCCATATATATTCTGCTTCAGAATGGCAACTGTATATTAGATAATACATCAAAATTTCTAGAGATTGATTATCAAAGATATCAAGATATTTTGATTGTGTCCTATTGAAAACAAAAATTCTGTAGTCAGAAACAATATTCAAAATCCACATGAAGTCTATTTAAGCTCTTACTTTAAGGACCTTGTCATAATGACATGACATACAATTGAAAGGATTAAAAAATAAAATGTTTGAACATCTGGCTCAAGGGAATTGAGTTATTCTCAAGCTCTGTCATGAAGGAAGCCCTTTTAAGAATTTTCATTACTCCAAAGATTTATCATGGCTCTCAGTAACTGGAGAAGGCATGCATGATGAAACACTAGAAATTAAATAATTTAATGAAATTTGACATATTACTACAATGAACAAAGAACAGTAATTCATAAATTATAAATTATACATTTTTTGGTTTTAAATTACAAATGACGGAGTATCTTCCAGAATTAGCAAATTTATTTATCTTTACACTTGGTTAAAAAGTAATATTATGAAATATTTGGACCATTCCTTATTTCTTAGTATATTGCACCTTACCCTCTACAACTTATTCACATCAGAAATGTAAATTTTCAGGATTATCCATCATAAAACTTTTCAGACATAAAGGTTGAATTCTCCTATAACTTGTATTCTAAAGCGTATAACACAGGAACAGAGTGCATGTGAGAGTGCATAAGTTGCCCAATTTAGTAATACTTTCTTCATAACATATAACTGGGACATCACCAGGGAAGTGGTATAGGGTATATTATACTTGCATATGTGATAAATCACATGTGCTATATGTAGTTATTCATAAGCCAAAATTCCCAGAGGTTCAATGGCTCATAAGAGTGTTAGAAATGGATCCTTATTGAAATGGTTCAGCAAGTAAGGGTACTTCCCTCCAAGCCTGAGCACCTGAGTTGGATTTCTGAAAGATCATGGCATAAATGAATCATGGTTAAACACACACACACACACACACACACACAAAGAATAAATGCAAAATTTTAGTGAAATGTAATGAAGAAAACAAGACAGGTTAAAAACTACTCATACCATCTACTTGGCACGGACCACTGTAGCCCTGTGACATGGTCCTCACTGAACACTAGATGTATTGTCATTGATTAGACTGGATGCCTAGTTTTGTATCCAGTTAACTCATGCTAGATCCACTTTGCAAGATGGAACCTCAATTGAGAAAATGCCCTCAGCAGATTGTTCCGTGATCAAGCCTGGGGTATATTTACTTGATTGATAGTTGATGTAGGAGGGTTCAGGCTCACTGTCAGCAGTGTTACCCCCTAACCAGAAGACCTGAATTTCAGTCTTCAGAATCCATATCAGGCAGCACACAATCTCTATAATTCAGCTTCAGGGCATCCAACACTCTTGGGTGACCTTTTTGGACATTCACATACATGTGGCTTTCACTTACATGGATATACACATGTATGCATAAATTAAATAAAAATAGATCTTAGCTAAATTAAATACCAAGAGAAAATGCTGAAAACATAAGATTGAGGAAGAAAAAGATCTACAAAAGACAGCTTGCAGGCCTAGCAGTAGGTTTTTAAGCAGAGACATAAAGACCAGAATGCAGACTGTTGTTCTAATGGACCTAATGCCATTATCAGTCATGCCAACTACTGGAAGAAAAGTTTTAACTAGCAAAACTCTCCTTCAGAAGAAAAGGCTGTAGGGAATTTGTTTTAGAGAAATGAAAGTTAAATTGGACCATCAACATCTGGCATCAACAGCATAGATGAAGGGGAACAAATGGGGTGTTATTTTATACTTATCAAATAAAAGTGGACTTCAGAGATGGCACAGTGAAAAAAGGTTCTTGCTGTGAAAACCTAATGACTTGAGTTTGGAGCCCCAAAAACAACATAAAGATGAACACAGTTGCACAGGCATCTGCAATCCCAGCACCCCTACAAGGAGACTTGAGGTATGGACAACTGAATCCCTGGAAGGCCAAGGCTCAGAATATTTTTTTTTTTTATTTTAGATATTTTCTTTATTTACATGCGAATTTCTCCTTTCCCAGTTTCCC
>NW_022196896.1:59496463-59501803 GCF_008632895.1 Mastomys coucha | reverse complement strand
ATCATATCATCAGCAAAGAGTGATAATTTGACTTCTTCCTTTCCAATTCGTATCCCTTTGATCTCCATGCAATAAAAAAAATCTTAAGCTAAACTAAAACTGAAACAATGTCATAATAATTCTATACATCCAACAAAGGAGCATCCATGTATATGAACAATGAAAGAGCAACAATGCAGAACTTTAATACTCTAGTTTTGATCAATAGTGAAGCAGCTTTGTAACAGCTGGATGTGACAGATATGTACAGAAGCTTCCAAATCTGGAGGAAAATAAATTCATTTTAACCACACCTAAAACTTCTATAAATTAAATCACATGTCAGCTACAAAACAAGCCTCATTGGGTTAAAGAAAATTGAAATCATTAAGTATATTTCTAACACCACCTAATGGAATTAAAAATCAGTTATAGGAATGTCAGGAAATCTACCTACATGTGACAATGACACAGTTTTCTTCTGTATTTAAACATTTCTCTTGACAATAAAAATGTTACAAATAAGTACCAAAACATGAGAGATGCAGCAAAGGCAATATAATCAGAGGATGAGGATTATCACACCACATATCTACACTGAAGAGGAAGAAAAATCTTCAATAAACAATTTACATCGTACTCCAATTAACTAGAAAAAGAAAAGTCAGCCATAGTTAATAGGAAGTGCTCAGATAAAAATCAGAGTCAAAGGTAACTTCACGGAGACTGGGAGAACAATGAGCTGTATCATAAAACTAAGAATTGCTTTTGATGAAATACTAAACAGAATTAACAAAAAAGAAAAAGTATGAAATGAAGTCTGAAATAAAGCAGGGGGCAATTATTATACAAATATAATAATGGAATCAAAGATGGTTCTTTGATTCCAAAGAACTATGAAGGATGAGGAAAGTATTATCAAAAACAGATAATCCAGAAGAAACTAATTTCAAGATGCGTAGAGCACAGATCAATTTGGTGATGTTAAATCAGTAATAATTTCTATCAAACAAAACCCAAGACAGTGCTCTGTTACCTTTCAAAGGACAAGGAGTATAAGACAGGAGAGATCTCTGAGGGAATTAGGCAGGAAAACTGAGAATTATCTCATTGCCTTGTATAGGAGCCATACTGGCCAGCCAAGGCAAGCTGTCCATGGAAGAACAGTAGAAACCGCAGGAGAGTGTTGGCCCTCACATATGCCAGATCTTGCACATCGCTCCACATTCTTTCTTAAACTTACTGACTACATGAAAGCTATATACTACATCATCCTTGATTGCTCATCCTCTAAGAGATATTGAAGTTAAAGGGGTGTCTGTTGTCAATTGACTAGTATCATGTTTACATAGTCAGACTTCCCAGCAGCTGAGATAACTCTCAACATTAATAATCTACTCAGAAAAATAGCATTCACCAGGCAAGACAATCATTTCTGACCTACTCAGCTCAACACTGTCATATCCACATCTCAGTTGACCACTGCCAATTCTTCAACCAAATATATGCAGATGATAAAACAAAACAAAACAAAACAAAAACAAAAACAACAATAAATAAACCCAGAGTCTTGAAACACTGGGCCATAAATCCTAATGCAACAACACAAAAGCTTTCTCAATAAGACTCTCTCTGCTTTCTTAAGTAATAAAGACAAAAACGGACAAATGGGACTTCCTGGAATTTGAAAGTTCTGTAAGACAAAAGAAGCTGCTTTGAGTGAGGAGACAGCCAAGGAATGGAAGGAAATCTTTGCCAGCTATACATCTGACAGGATTAGTATCTAGAAGAAATAGTATAAAACGCATTAAAATCAACATCAAGAAAACAAACAACCCAATAAAAATGGGCCAGTGAACGAATCGGAGGGTTCTCAAGAGAAAAATATACAAATGGCTAATTAACATTTTTTAAAGTGTTCAACACCATTAACCATCAGTGAAATGCAAATTAAATTTACTTTGTGAGTCTGTCTTACCCCTGTCAAGACATCTATTACCAAGAAAACAAATGGAAATAAATGTGGGGAAGGGAGAACCCTGATCTAGTGTTGGTAAACACGAAAGTGGTGCTTTCATTTGTGAAAATCAGTGTGGGAATTTTTAGGTAACTAAAAGTAGTCTATCATATGCCTAGCCATACCATTCCTGGCCATCCATATGTAGCTACAGGAATCTATATATTACTATATATTACTACAGAGGTACCATTACAGCTATGTGTATTGCTCATCCATTCATAATTGCTACAAAGGAAATCAGTCTAGATGTCTATCAGTTGGTGAATGGGTAATGAAAACATACTTTTACACAAAGAAATGCTATTCAGCTATAAGGAAAAGTGAAATACAATGAAGTGAGATCCACAGGAAAATGAATGGGACTAGAAAATGATTATACCGAGTGGGTAACTCAGACACAGAAAGATCTAGTGGTCTAGTGCTCTGCCTCTTTTTTTAATGGATTCTAGTTCTGATTTTTCACATTTGTGTACTTATTTTGAAATTTTTGTAAGAGTCAAATGTCAAAAGTAAGATATTATGAAAATCCATGTGGAAGACTACTACTGTGTATAATACTTTAAAATATTATTTTAGTAAAGAGTTTGAAGCTGGTCAAGAATTTTTTTGCTCTTGCAATAGAACTAAAGGTTGGTTCCCCACACCCATATCAGGTACTGTAACTCCAGCTTCACAGGATCTGACACCCTTGAATCTGAATCTCAGTATACCTATTCATGTACACACACACACACACACACACACACACAGAGAGAGAGAGAGAGAGAGAGAGAGAGAGAGAGAGAGAGAGAGAGAGAGAGAGAGAGAGACAGAGGGAGACACACACAGAAAGAGAGAGAGAGGGAGAGAGAGAGAAATTATAGAAAACTAAAAAAACAAACTTTTTTCAAATCAACTGAAGTATTCTTTGTACATAACGCTATTCCCAGAAGCCATAGGTAATTACACAAAAATCCCAGGGACAAGTGTAGGATACCAGCCTGTGAGTTACTGGTCAGTGGTGCCTCTGTTACCTAAACCAATGTATGTTAATGCCATTATATTTAGTAGGACACCAGAATTAGCTGGCATGACCATATTGCCAAATACACCATATACCTTGGTTGCTGATTTGCTCTTGCAAGCACTTTTTCCGTGCTTGCTACAGTCCATACAGTCAGAAAGTCCAATTCAGATTTCCTTGGAGAAAGCCATCAATACTCTAATCCAGGAACAGATCCTGTATGCTTCAGTAGTAGTTTTTCTAGGCAAAGTGTTTCCCCTGCTGCAGTAGTAAAATACCTATTTGAAGGTTATCCAATTACTTGCAGCCTGTTCCACAGGATGTTATTTATACCTAGTACATGGTCAACAACCCAAGGCTTAGGAAGTCCTGGGCCTTCAGGGAGAGTCTCTGCTGTTGCTTTTTGAAATGGTTATCTTCTCAAACTCCCTTCTAAGTGTTTATATTTATAAACATAGGTAAGCACTACTCTCAACCTCAATGAGAAAAGTTTTTTTTCCCCCTAACATTGGTTTCCTAGCATTGGTTAATTTAAAAAAAAAAACTCATAAGAAGTCAAACTGCTAAGAAAAATTAAACATCATTTACCTCCGCCAACATAGGGAAGACTGTGGAAATGGGACAAAAAGACTGTTAGCACAGACAGAAGGAGAGGAGTGGACTGTGATGCTGTCTTCTGGGCATGACTTGTTGGATGCATTAACCTGCAGCCACTGTGAATATGTTTACATATCAGAACAAAATCAAGCCCAACAACATACCAGCATGGAAGGGTAGGAATTCGTGAAGCTGTGGTGCTGACTGAGTTAGTTGGCAACTAATGGCTTTGCATTAGGAAGCCATCAGGAAAAAGATGAACATTTTCCTTCAGTAGCCAATGGTAATTTGCTTACAACCCAGTGAATAACTCTAACTCACAAACATGCAAACAACCCTAATTGGACTCAATGGATTATTTTTTCATAACGAGAAAAGAATACATGAAAATGAAAACAGACAGAGGAAATGCTGCGTATAAAGGTTCAGGGGAGAAGAGAAAGATGACAAAATATGGAAAGGTGTGAAATTGTTAAAGAATCAATAAAAAGGGAAGAATGCAGAATCTTATTACTTCCCTGTTGAATTCTGAAAAATATTCATAGAATAAAGATTAGTCCTCAAAATCTCCTAAAACACTCAAAATTAAAGCATACTTCTAAGCTTATTTTACAGTCATAACTAAAATCAGAAGTCATCACCATAAGGAGATAAAAACCACACACCAGTATTTATAATAAAAATAAATGCTTACCTTCCCTTGATATAGAAGAAATTGAATATTATAGCATGATAATAAAATCCTTATACATCATAATCAAGTGTGACTGAGTACCAGGGTTCCTGAATAGCTAACCATATACAAAGCAATCAAGTAGTAAACACTAAGGGAATTAATGCCAAGGACCTCATGTTCATAAGAAGAACTGCAGAAATATTATTTAATAAGTCATCACTTTTCTATGATAAAATATAATAAAACGAGTTTGAAAAAATATGTAGCATTATAATCAAGAGCATATGTTAGAACTCTATAAATAACCTAAATAATACAAAGTAAAAGATGAAACTATTTCCTCTTTGCCCTGAGAGACAAAAGGTGCCTCCTTTTGTCACTCTTATCTTGCCTTTGACAGAGCAGTGAGGTAAAGAAAATTACACGAATTTGAGTAAAAAAGGAAGAATGTAAATTGTCTATGTTTATAGATGTTATAGAATTTTTTACAAAACACCCTGAACCCATTTCAAAATATTAACAGAATTTCAGAGAAGATGCAAGATAAAATGGCCATAAAATTCAGTAGCACTCTTATTTAGTAAGTGGCCTATGAAGGAAATTAAGAAGTTTATTTATCATTGCTCTAAAAATATTTAAGAATAGATTTCACTAAGACAGTACAATGCACATATCAGAGAAATGTAGAACACTAACAGACAAGCTGAAGTTAAACATTAGTGGAGAATACACTATGTTTGTTAAAAAAAAAAAAAAAGAAAAGAAAAAAATGCATTTTCCTTAACTAGGATTCAGGGAAATGGTCTGGTTTCTCTATAGCCTCCAGTAGGGGTACACATATTTCAGTAGCTAGAAACTTAACTTCCTCTCTGTTGTGTCTGGCTGGATATCAATGATGATTTCCTGCTTCCAGCCAAGAATAATCATGGAACAATTCAGGGTCAAGATCTCTGCTTTTAAATTAACTGAACAACAGAATACTAATTCTTTTTAATTTTTTGTTTGTTTTTTGTTTTTTGTTTTTCAAGACAGGGTTTCTCTGTGTAGCCCTGGCTGTCCTGGAAC
>NW_022196896.1:59485013-59496401 GCF_008632895.1 Mastomys coucha | reverse complement strand
GGCCTCTAACTCAGAAATCCACCTGCCACTGCCTCCCAAGTGCTGGGATTAAAGGTGTGTGCCACCACTGCCCAGCCAGAATTCTAATTCTCATATTCACATTTTCTTTTCTCTGAAAAGGCAACCCTAACTCCAATAAGGAAATTTTTGTGCTGATTGAGCCTGATTTCTTTCTGTAATATATATTTCTTTCTATAATGTGTCACTACATTAACAGATAGGTTCTTTTGTGAACCTGTCTAAGGAAATTTCAAAAATGTATCAATGGCTCTATTTGTATAACAGCCAGGTGTAACACAAAGGTAAAGTGACCAGATAGAGATGTAAGGGGGGAGTAAGGCAAGAGAAAAGTAAAATTGAAGCCCTTTGAGCAGAGAAAATGATTTCATTTCACCAGGAGCAGGCGTACAATAATATAACAGCTTCGCATTAAAAAGCCCTAGGCAGAGAGTCAGCAGAAACAGAGCAAAGGATGTTTTAAGATGTCTGAATCAAGGTCCATTGGAGTCCCTCAACAGGTCCACAAGATCATCTGTCTGTGTCTACCTTATTGAACTCCATATTGGGTTTATCTTTCTTTGTCCTCAAGGATTGACTCTAGAATGATGGACCCTGGGTCTGCTTTTAGGTGCCTTGATAACTACTGAAGACCTAGAATCATAGTGTGAGGTCGCTCCTAGGCAGGTTGTAGCAGAAAAAAAAGAGAGAGAGAGAGAGAGAGAAAGAAAGAAAAGGAAAGGAAAGGAAAGGAAAGAAAAGGAAAGGAAAGGACAGATTTAAACATTTTTAGGTTAGACAACAGTGAGCCTGTCTCTGTGTGTTGCAAATACTATGTAGGAACCACAGTTTTAAAACTGGCCAAGGTATTGGTGTTCTGTATATGGGTAGCATTTTCTTTATCAAGAAAATCATTAATGAGAAATGATTGTCTTAATAACATCTCATATGGAAATGAGTGTAGTATTTGGCCCATAAAATGAGTTCCCTGGCCCATAAAAAATGTACCATTTATTTTAATCATGGTTATTTCTTCCTGTTAGATGTTTAAGACACATAGGTGGCACAATTAACCAATTTTTCCTGTTAAAGCCTGTTGAGGGAAAATATGTACATCCTACCTTGTGGGCATCAGCTGGCCACAAGCACATGGAAAAGAAAACACATTAAACCTGTCCTAGGTCTCACTCTTTATGCCCAAGAATAGTATCCTGTAAAGGAGAAAAATAGATACTATTTTATATCTGTCAACATGGCAGATTACAAAAAAAACAAAAAACAAAGAGAAAGACCTTTGACCTGGCAAGACAGAAAGCTTGGAGATTGAATCTCCCTCAAAAAAAAAACCTTAAACAAAGTAGTAGCTACTGAAGTTTGAGCACCTGAATGAGTTTACCTAGGATTCTCAACAATGTACACACTTGTTTTCTCCTCAGAAGATCTTCTTTGGGGTTACTCTATGGTTACCACATAATCCTGAAGCATTAGGGAGCTTGATGATGTGTGCCATATGTTATGAAAGAAGTCTGGAATACCACTTTGGATTCTTAGTCTCATTGATAAAAGAATTTAAAGCTCGCACAGTAAGAAGCTCAACATTTTTTTTTAATCACTGTTTGAGGGGTAAGCAATTTATAAGTCTCAATGGCTAAATGGAGGGTTGTGGATGCAAGACAGAGAGAAAGCCACGACTCTTGTGTTCGGCTGTCTTGCTAGTGATGGAGATCAGCAACAGTCATATAGCACCAAGCAGCTAGTTTGCAAAAGAGATGTAGCACCTGAAAAGGAATAAGAAAGCTTTAAGAGCCAGGGACAACATGCATAGGCTTTGGCCAGATTCTTCAGGAAAAAGAGACTGGAAAGGCTGTGTATTCCTGAACTAAGACTCAAGAAAGCAGGTAGACTCAACAGCACTACTCAACTGCAGCTTTGTAAGCAAAGATCCATAGGAAATATTATTACAGAAAATAGGCAAGAAAGCTCACACCTGTACTCCTAGTACTTGACTGGGAGGATGATTCAGGATGATGACTGCAGGATCCAGGCTAGCTTCATCTATACAGTGAGTTTTAGGATTATTGAGGTATAAAATGAGATTGTATGAAAGAGGGGGAGCGGAGGGAGAGGGAGAGAAAGAGAGAGAATCTACTTTTCAAATGATCTGAGAGATAAGGAGGCTTAATTAATGGTAAAACACCTATAGAAGTAGGGATGGGATCCTAACATATCTCAGTTTTGCACTATGAGAGACTCTAGCCTTGAGAACTCTAAATATTCACTTCTACAAGACAGCTAAGTAAGAGGACCCTGAAAATCAAGATCCTTAGTAAAAATTACCAGTCCGTAAAATGTTCTTGTTACTCGTAAGTCAAGAAAACAAATGAAGCTGCAGTAATCAAATTTTCTATTGTCATCTTATATATACTCTGGACCACTGGGTAATTTTTTTTTCAATGCATTGAAACAGGTTAATAAGTGGTGAGAACATTTTTAAATTAGCATTTAGGTCAATAAAAATATTATCTTTCTTCGTGTAGTCATCTGTTCATCCATCCACTTGAGAAACTAGATTTTAATTTTATGGGAGAAACTTATTTAGTCATATCCTCCTGAATAGCAGTGCTTATCACAGAAATAAAATTTGGTAACTACATCTTAGATCAATAAAAAGATAACAATTTCTTATCACTCAGGGTACAGTGTTAAGGAACACTTGAAGAGTATGGATTTGTTTTGGTTTTGGTTTTGGTTTTGGTTTTTCTTTTTTTTTTCCAGAAACCTGTCATCTGGCATCACACCCTATTATACTGGTATCAGAGGTTTATTACTACCCAATATGCAGCCTTTTCCAGTAACTAAAAGTTATCAAATAGAATAAGTTGGGAAATTTGTTTTCTTAAATGTAATTATATCACAGAATTATATACTAGTATAACAGTCTTTTCATTGTCTTGTTTTCTAGCATAAAAAAGTGTTTTTGAAAGATATCATCTTTCAAAAATATCATGTATGTTGGCAGTCTTCACCCCTTTCTGTTCTATCCCGCCTATTGCTCACCTTCACTTCTCTATTATCTTTCTGTCACTGCTCGGTATCCTTTTTCTAGACTCTTATCTGCCCCACCCAATATAGCTGATCTATTCTTTACCTATTCATCTGATGATGGGCACTAGGCTAATTCTGAAACTTGACTGGTGTGAATGGTCCTTCAATCATCACAGATCACAGAATTCTTTGGGGTAGCTGAGTCATATGGTAGTTCTATTCTTAGATTTTTGGAAGAACATTCAGGCTTAAATTCAGTAGCTAGACCAGGTTACATTCCCATCAACAAAGCCTAATGTTCCCTTCACTGACACCCTCACTAGTGTTTGATATTCCTTTTCTTAACAATAATCCTTTAGGTTCAGTGGAATGCAACCTCCACTGCGATTTTCATGTTCCTGATTGCTAAGGGTGTTGAAAATGTTTTCCATGTGCCTATTGGCCACATGCACCTCATTTTTTTTTGGAGAATGTTAATTTCATTAGCTTATTTAAGTATTGGGTTATTTGATTTTCTTGCATTTAGTTTTATTGGAAATTCACTATAGAGTTTAAATATAAATCGTGCAAGATAGGTAGCTAGAAGCAATAACCTCCCATTTTACAGGATGTCTCTTCACGACAATAAGTTTTTCTTTTGCTATGCAAAAGATTTTTAATTCAGTGCAGTGTCATTTGTCAGTTCTTGGTATTATTTTCCCAGCTACTCAAGTTCTTTCTCAGAAAGCCTACATCACAAAACAATTCCTAATTTGTTGAAGTTTTCACTGATGCACATGTATTGATTTTCTCTAGTACCATTTTGCTGCTCACTAATTATATGTGAAAAGACTTCCAATTTTTATTCTTTAATGTGGCATTTATTAACCATTGTCTAATATATGAATTCATATTTTTTTCATAAGTAATCTTCACAAATGGTTTTATTGTGGTGATTATTAGCCTACCTTTATTCAATTTATGTTTCATAGCACGTTGGGGTAACAAGGAAATTTCCCTTCCCTTTTTATTTATTTAGTTTTAATTCTACAAGATTGGAAACATTTGTTCTATATGTAGAGCACCTCCCTTTTAAAGCTGGCCTCATGTTATCTAGCAATTTATTCAATCTGTATTATTTTGACTATAAAACTAGCTAATATTTTTACATATTATACCTATACAACCAAGATAAAGGTAACATATCCCTAAACATAATCTTCCTAATTTTAATGGAATCAGTAGTTTTATCATGAAACATAACAGTCTTTACATTGTTTTTTCTGATTATATTTATTTATTTATTAATTTATTCATTTATTTTTAATAGATATTTTCTTTATCTACATTTCAAATGTTCTCCCCTTTTCTGGTTTCCCCTCCAAAACAAACCCTATTCCCTCCCCCTTCTCCCTGCCCACCATCCCACCCTCTCCTGCTTCTTGTCCCTGATATTCCCCTACATGGGGCATAGTGCCTTCACAGGACCAAGGGCCTCTCCTCGCATTGATGACTGGTTAGGCCATCATCTGCTACATATGCAGCTGGAGCCATGAGTCTCACCATGTGTACTCTTTGGTCCATGGTTTAGTCCCTGGGAACTCTCAGGGTACTGGTTAGTTCATATTGTTGTTCCTCCTATGGGACTGCAAACCTTTCAACTCCTTGGTTCTTTCTCTAGCTCCTTCATTGGGAACCCTGTGCTCAGTCCAATGGATGGTTGTGAGCATCCACTTTGGTATTTGTCAGGCACTGGCAGAGCCTCTCAGGAGACAGATATATCAGGTTCCTGTCAGCAAGCACTTGCTGGCATCCACAATCATGTCTGGGTTTGGTGATTGTATATGGGATGGATCCCAAAGTGAGGCAGTCTCTGAATTGTCATTCCTTCAGTCTCTGCTCTATACTTTGTCTCTGTAACTCCTTTCATGGGTGTTTTGTTCCCCCTTCTAAGAAGGATCAAAGTATCCACACTTTGATCTTTCTTCTTCTTGAGTTTTCTTTTTCTAACATAAAAAGAAAGTGTTTTTGCAAAATAGCATCTTTCAAAAATATTATGTATGTTGGCAATCTTCACCACTTCCTGTTCCCTCTCTCCTTTTGCTAATCTTCCCTTCTCTCTTATCTTTCTTTCATTATTCAATTTCTTTTCTTGAGACTCATATCTACCCCACCCAATTCTTAGATTATTCAAGTAAAGCAAAATAGCATGTCTTTGGAATATAAGTCCAAACTAACTCATCACCTCTTCATGAATGTCAAGTTATTTCATCAACTCTAGTGTGGGTTTTATGGGCAATTACTCATTTATCCTATAGGCTATAATAACTTGCCATTATCACTTTTGCTACACAGTTGGCCAAAATAATCTGTGGTTCAAGATACCTCTCTGGAAAGTCAAAAATAGTTATTTGACATGGCTTAAGGAAGAATGGAGCTTACTCTAAATGTCTTTCTATAAAGAATTGAGCTTCATGGTCGATTAGCTTAACTCAATGCAAAATATAGATTTATTTGGAGAATCTTCAGTAAGAAAATTTGAAAAAGTTTACCTTCAATTTTTGTAGCTTGACCTGATAAGACAAATCAAGTTCATGAGGTGTTGGATTTGATTGATATGTCCTTTAGAGTATGGCAGGTGGCTTGATAACCAAAATTCCAGACAAATTTTCCCCCAAATATCCCCATAAGTCATAATACCATGATGTATTCTTTTAGTCAGTTATCTTTTATTTTGTCCTTGAAACAAAATGACTTTCTTCTGTTCAATCCTCTGCTTTGAACTGAATAGTACACAGTGACCTCAAGATACTATTTATGATAGAGAGCTCACTTACCTTTCAAAATGTCAAATGTGTAGTCAAGTGGCAAAAAGTGATTTCTCTGAGGAGACTTAAGTTAGAAAGTAATAAATGTAATTTTCACAAAACACCAGTTTTAATAGCTATCAGTGTGTTATAAACACAGAGAAATTTACAACTGGCTCTGAGTCAGCACTCTGTCACCTTCTATCCTCAGCCACTATCTTCACAAACTCAGTGTTGAGGACAAACAGTTCACATCAGCAGTGCACACAGCAGCTGGCTCTTACCAGAATTCAAGGACAAATAGAGCAATAGTCTTAAACAACATGGTTTTGTTTTCTAATCATGTATACATTTAGAAAGCTAAAAAAAAAAAAATGTACCAACACTTATATGAGGTCAAGTACAGTACTTGCTTAGCCTTCAAAAACTCCCAAATATGGCAAAGTAAGGCTTGTTTCTGAGAAATTACAAGAAACTGTGTGATTCATGTCAGTCTTGTTTGAGTCACAGCACTGACCTTGCCAGGAAACTTGCTGTAATTTCAGGATTCTCCTAAGTGTTTATTTGGAATCTTGTTTTTATTTGTTTATAAGCATTAAAATGTGAGCAGAACTACTGACACAAACAAGGAGTACTTAGCTTGATTTGAATAAAGGCAATTATTAGCTCTTTCTAATTCCATAGTTTAAGTAAGTTCCCTAATGTCTCTGAACAAATGTCTGTGAACTAATTTATATATCACCTCTACTGGCACCAAATAGAATTATTACAACAATGAGAGAATGACAACAACACATGCCTATAAAATATTATAACGCCATTTGTTCCAATGGGACAGAAGTATTTATATTTTTCATTAGTGTATGCTGGAATGATTTTCAGTGATAATGAGGAATTTCTCTGATGTTCCCATGTATCTGTCTCATCCTTGTTTCTAGACACATGGAAGTACTTTTCACACCACTCCAAATCTTTGTCATGGACTAAGCCACATGAAAAGTCTAACTAGTGATGATAGGAGAGTCATTTATATGCAAGAACATTTGCTATTGGAGACTCAGGGAAAGGTTTCCTCTTTCTTCTGCTGCCTACATAGATAGTAGAAATCTGCTCAGTCTACATACTTGAATGTGAAAGATATCAGCCCACACATCTATTGGCACATGACAAATATATAGCATGAAAAAGATATAAAAATTACTCTAAAACATGAGGCTTTAGAGTGATGTGTTATTATACTAGAAGTCTACTTTAACAAATAAATACATCAACTTTGCAAAGCCAACTTTTAAGGACAGTGTTGGCTTGTACACTCAAATGAAATTAGAAGTCATATGCATAAATGTCAAATAGTCTTTCTGACTCAATCCTGTCCCTTCAATATTATCTACAGAGTCTACCACAAGGAAAACAAAATCTTCCCCAAGTGCCCTACAACCTGAGTTTTCTGT
This sequence comes from Mastomys coucha, assembly GCF_008632895.1. Lineage (NCBI taxonomy): Eukaryota > Metazoa > Chordata > Mammalia > Rodentia > Muridae > Mastomys > Mastomys coucha. The sequence goes on along the minus strand of NW_022196896.1, from coordinate 59,489,122 downwards.
AATCTCTGATTCTGACTACACAACATGGTCACATCATGGTATTCTATATTTAGATGTTTTTCCATGTCATAAGGCTAAAAATTATTACTGAAATTTTTAATGTTTCCTAAAAGGAAAGATTAATACTCATATTTATTTTTACCCCAAATTTGTTGAAAACACCCATCAGAGTGTACCAGAAAGGTTAATTTTCTAACATTTATTTGAATTTTTCTATATCTGAAATAAACATTCTCTAAAATTTGATTTTACTCTAATTCCAGTTTTTATTTTTTATGATTTCCTTAACCAATTATTACTTTCTTGAACGAGGGTTTCTTGTCTTTATTTTTTTCCAGAATGGAAAATATGATAATGAAAACTATAATTGAGATACTTGTACCTCAAGATATGATGTCTACTTGATTTTTCCATTCTCACTAGTTTGAAGTACAAGAAAGGGAAAAATGAGTCTGTCAGCAGGATTTTGAGAGATTGCTGAATATGTCAGAAAACCAAAGGTATTTCAATGTGATACTAAGTGACATCAATTTATTTTTCTGAACTTCATAGACTAGAGTACTAAGAGTGATCAAATAATAGGAACATGAATAATAAATATTAGATGTTAAAATGAGAAACTGGTGTGGGGAAGTTTTTCCTTCTGTTTATTTCTCCCAAAATCCCTTCAAGATGGGCATAATTCCATTTAAGTTTGGGAAAGCTGAGAATTAATAGTTATAGAAACTTGTTCAACATTGGAGTAACTACTCTATTGAAAAGAGAGTTTAACATCTATCTACAAAACTACCTGGGTAATCTTTTTCTCCACACTAAACTATAATGTGATACTATAGTAATCATGATTCTTAAAAACAATGCATTTGGGGAAGAATAAGTAGAGAAGAACTGTAGCTTATCTCTAGATCCAATTCTGATTTCAATTCCTTTTTTGACTTTGGAGATGATCATTATCAAGTTTGAGAAACTAAAATCCAATATTTTCTGTGTTTTTTTTTTCCAAGCAGATATTCTGTGGAATAGCAGCTTACAAGCTAAACTATATTTATAATCATTTTGTATTCTTAAAATATCTGACAGTGTCTAAACATCTGTGTACATACAGGTGATTGTTACGATTGTCAGTTTGACAGAATTGAAAATCTCTAGGGAGGTTGTGATTCCCAGTACCTGGTCGGAATCATTTACGAAGTATCTCAACATTTACTGAGGATGGGAAGACGTGCCCATTGTGCATGACACCATACCCTAGGAAGAGAAGCTTGGACAGTGTATGAACTGAAAAGGGGAGCTGATTGTTGGTATAATGTATTCATGACTGTGCACTTAGTATGACCAGTGGCTTCAAGGTACTACTGCTATTACTTGTACATTACAGTGCACTGTAACCTGTAACTGTGAACTAAATAAATCCTCAAAGTTGTTTTCTTAGAGTATTTTATAGCAACAACAGGAAAAGAAACCAATACAATAAATTTTAAAATATGTAATGCTTTTCGTGAAAATATTGATTTCCTACTCATCTGATTTTTTAAATATTATGCATTAAATTTCTCAATAGGCAATAGACAGAAGAATAGTATTTGTTGCTTTTCTTGGTTATTCTTATTTATAAAGAACTTTTCATACCCCAGCATAGAGGAATGCTAGGGTGGGGAGGCAGGAGTGAGGGGATGAGTGGGGGAGCATCCTTACAGAAGCAGGGGCAGAGAGGATGAGATAAGGGGTTTGCTGAGGGGAAACCAGGAAGGGGGATAACATTTGAAATGTAAATGTATAAAGTAACCAATAAAAAAATAAGAAAAAAGAACTCTATAATATTAGTGATTTAATGTTCAGTTCTGATTGACCAAGAGATTTTCCAATGTCAAATTTTCAATGTATGTTCTTTTTTTTAATTAGATATTTTCTTTATTTACATTTCAAATGATATCTCCTTTCCCAGCTTCCCCTCTGGAAAAAAAAAAAAAAACACACCTGTTCCCTCACCCCTTCCCCTGTTCACCAACCCTCCAGAATCCTAGCCCTAGCATTCCACTACACTGGGTCATAGAATCTTCACAGGACTAAGGGCCTCTCCTCCCACTGATGACCAACTAGGCTATCCTCTGCTACATATGTTGCTGGAGCCATGAGTCCCACCATGTGTACTATTTGGCTAGTGGTTTAGTCCTTGGGATCTCTGAGGGTACTAGTTAGTTCATATTGTTGTTTGTCCTAAGAGGCTTCAATGTATTTTCATCTGTAAGGTCGGAAGATCTGAATACAATGCTGTAGGGGATTTGAAATGGAGTCAAATATATGAACCAGGGATTTATATACAATTATTTAGTGAAAACATTAGAGCTAATTTCTTAGTTTAAATAAAAAAAAAACCACATTTACGTGCCTTTAAATTTTGTCTCTTTAGTTATTCTTTTTTTTTTTTTTTTTTTTTTTTTTTTTTTTTTTTTTTTTTTTTTTTATATTTTTTGAGACAGGGTTTCTCTGTTTAGCCCTGGCTGTCCTGGAACTCACTCTGTAGACCAGGCTGGCCTCGAACTCAGAGATCCGCCTGCCTCTGCCTCCCAAGTGCTGGGATTAAAGGCGTGCGCCACCACCGCCCGGCTCTTTAGTTATTCTTGTTGCAAATTTTTGCTTCAAGGTAAATACAGAAATTAGTTATATTAAGAATGAATTGATTAGATTATTGAAAACAGCAGCTCAAAGTTACAATTCCTAGCTGTATGACTAAATCGTCACTTTAAGTTTACACTCTTCATTATTCATTTATAAAATTAGTGAAATAGTCCCTTACCTAACAATAGCATGATGCTATTATAAGAATATCAATTCAGTGCCAGGCAGTGGTGGCACATGCCTTTAATCTCCATGTTTGGCCTTGTGCTCTGGTAGATGCTGCCAGCTGCAGATAACTTTTGTGATTGTGTGACATTTGAAATTCTGAGAACTTTTCAGAAGGTACATAAGTGGGAGGGCCCTGAAAGGTCTGGTGATTGGTGGTGGTCATTAAGGGTGGTTGCTTTTGATTTGTTAGTAGTCTAGTAGCCATGGTCAAAGGAGAAACAAAAGGAGAGAAATTAGATTCAGGGATTCTCCTAATTCCTCTCTCCCATCTCTCCATGTTTCTCTTCTATCTATTGTGATGGATTGAAACTGGGGACAGGGAGATAAAAGGTGAGAAAAAGAAGAACCTAAAAAGAAGCAAAGACACAAGTGATGAATGACAAAGGGACTTAATACTGAAACATGGGGTTGAAATGAAATATATATTAAAAAAAAAAAAAGCAAAGACCAGCCACTATATCCTTTTTTTGTTTCTGCACTTTATTCTATACAATTTGCTAAAAACAATGAGAAAAGATGAAAATAGATATACTTGTATATGCATATCCATATATATAAAGTTATGAGAAAAAAGGTACCAGGATTGGTTATGAACTAATGAAGGTCTTGATGTAACTCAACTAGTAAGTAGAAGAATGGATTTTATCTACATGGATTTCATATAATAATTAAATCTACAGAAGAGTATTGATTATTCTATAGTAAGGTGTTAGAAATTTAATTGTCATAAAGTAACTTAATAAAATTAAATATTCCTTGGATACTTTAATATTTGTACATGACAATCTCAAAACATAATTGGTTAGGAAATGATCATATAGTCTGTTCATTGAAAAGCATGACTTTTTAACTTTACAACTAAAGTTAACATTTTCTTTAGCATGCAAACCATGACTTTGGACTGAATATGGAAGTATTAATACCAATTTCCTTCTGCTAAAGTAACTTACATAGTTGTGTTTTGTTTTTGTCTCTCTTGTAAAGAGATGTTTCGCCTTCCTGACTTCACCTTAGAATGGATTACTTTGTGGAGAGTATATGAAAATGAAAAGAAAACAGTGACTCCAGTTCCATCCAGTCTGTCGGGGTTAGTGTTCTGAGCAGACCTTGGGCACAAGCTCTGCAGCCAGTCCCACAACTCACAGAGAAAGCCACAGTCCCAGGTGATTTAACAAGCCCAGGATCCCAGGATCTCAGAATCACAGGATCAGAGACAGCTTGACTCTGAGGAGTTCTGACACAACCAGGATCACAGGAAGGAC
>NW_022196896.1:59468882-59483203 GCF_008632895.1 Mastomys coucha | reverse complement strand
CATTTCTTAAATGAATGTAACCTGTTCTTTGTGGGCTGAGAATGAAGTCACTCACTCAAGTCAAATAGGTTTGACCATAGCAGGAAGTCTGTATCGAAAATTCAAGCCTACAATTCATTTCTTGGTGCAGCAGAACTATCAATTCTCAGCTTAGCTACGATGGAGGTAAAATCCTTTGCTGATGTGAGGGTCATTGAAGTACAGCCTTATTACAATGAAACCCAATGTCTAAAAATTGTTCTTATTTTGGGCTTGTACCAAGACTTTAAACTCTACTAAATAAAAAACAAACAAAAAGACTTTATATATTCATGTTCATTTAAGAAAATACTAGTAGTGATGTATTATTTTTAAGTATACAGTTAATATGTTTGGAGTTATTTAAAATTTATATTGAGAAAAATGTATTTTAACTATTGCTGTAGACGAGCACCTACATAAGACTGTTAAATTGATTGTTGTTTTATATCAAACAAAACAAAAAAATAACTTTTCTCTTTAAAAAAAATGAAAATGAAAAGAAAAGACATAACTAATGTCGCATAGCTATCATTAAAGTATGTGGAAAAGAAGGCTGCTAAGTTTGAAATGTGACCATTTTCCATTATATTCATTCTACTTTACTAGAATAAACTCAGCAAGACTCTCAAGCTCACATCAATTCTGGCATTCCATTTCTCATATAATATTTAAAAGGTTTAATCATAAAATTAAGTCCAGGATTACAGGCTAATCATTGTCACAATTATTATATGGATACATCTTACTAGATTACACATCTAAATAATTAATTTCACCATTTACAGTCCAAATAGTATAATGAAGAACCACAAAATGGTGACTTATGAAAGTTCTTTACAAAAATTAGCATATAATCTTAGATCAGTTCACTGCATTTGAACAATGTTAAGTATTGTGTAATATTTCAGAGGTTAAATTTCATTGAACTATTGTAGGACCATGAAAAGCAGCCTGGTTCCTGGTCGAGCACAGGCTGGAAACCCTGGTGACCCTGAGGGATGGAAGGCCTTTGCCATGCTCTGGGACACCAGGCTCCTGACACGAGGAGGCCGCAGCCCTCCACAGTGGCCTTCAGTCATGTAAGGACAATGCCCCAAGCCCCTCCACAGGTAGAGGACATGACCTGTGGTCAAGTAGGCTCAAGACAGATCTCCATTTTAATGAGGCCTAAAGGTCTTAGCCAATTAAGCTTTCCTTCCCAGACACTCCTCCCTGCAAATGGTATTCAACCTTGGTCCACCCTGAGAAAGTGGGGTATGGTTTTACTCATCACCACTCTCCGCCATGATAATAAATGCTTTAAAACTATGGACTGTCTCTTTCCATCGGGATCCCCGGTGAAGCCCAGGGACACTGCTCCAGGGGTGGAGAGCAGAGTCTGAGGTCCCAGGGACAGCCGGAGCAGTCTCAGGGGGTCCCTGGGCCTGCAACGAGGCTGGGGGCCACCTGGCTCCCAGGCTCTTGGGAGCCCAGGCACCTCTGGGAGCTGAGAATGGAGTGGGGGCTCCGCAGGCTGGAAAGTGGTGAGAGGTCCAGCTGGGTCACGAGGGGGTAGAGTCCTTGGCTGCTTGGTGGGCGGATGGCTTTGGCTTGGTGGAGGCTGTGTCTGGGAGTGTTGAGAAGGCTTCTGTGGGAGATTAGATAGCCAGTTCTTTAGGCCAACACCTGGCCAGTGCCGGCTTCGGGTAAGCACAGTCAAAACTCCCTTGTCCTGCCTCCCCAAGTGGCCTGAGCACTGTGGCAGAGCAGACAAGGAACCCCACCCCCAACCCTGCAAACTATATCACACAAACGGGATTCATAAACCATACTCAAGGCCTGTCATTGGTGTGAAGCTGCCAACGTAGCAGGCACAATCAGAAGTCAAACATGGAGCATATGAGACATCAGTTTCTTTCCCAATTCAATTGATTTTCTAAGACTACTGAGTGGATTTTATAGTTTTTAAACATTACATAATAAACATTAAGTATTAACTTTTGTTAGCTCCTCATGGAACATGCTTCTGAGAATCCTCTTCATACAGCAGCTCACTGTATTGCATTGTGCATATTGTATGAACTTTCTCTGGGCTGTCCACTCAACTAATTCATTTTTCCATTTGTTAATCTCTTTATAAATATTAACAGATTTTTTAAAACAAAAATGTAATAATGTTATTAACATTGTACTTTGTATATTCTAGTTATGTATATCAAGGAGCTAAGTTGCCTAGTTACTGAGCACAAATATATTTAGCTACTGTAGATGTTGTCAAACAGTTTCACAAATGAACTAAACATTTCATTTCCAACAGCATGTACAAAGCCCCAGATCATCACAATTTCCAAATATTTGTTGTAAACAATTCAAATTTTTCCATCTTATTCTCTCTAAAGTATGTACAAAGTTAGTGCATTGTGATTTTCCATAGTCTTTGTCTAATGATTAGAGAACCTAAAAATATTTCACTTTCATTGGTGTTTTGGAATCTTAACCTGTGTGTGTGATGTTCAACACTCTTATTCAAAATTCTATGCATGCTTTTTCCTTTTCTACCGACTTAAAAAAATTTACATTGGTATATACTCAGCTGTCTCCCTACCTACTCCCACTCCTTTCTTACAACTATAGTTTTATCAAATCCTTCCATCCCCTCTTGACTGAATTAATACAAGGTAATTTTAAGTAGAATTCCTATGACTAAACTCAATCCAGTATGTACTGCTTTACCCTCTGCTTACAGAATAATCCTCAGAATGAAAAAATGTCAGCCAAAACAAAAATATACTATTGAATTTGTAAAAACATAAGCAGCATTTCTGTGAGTATGAATTTGGACTCTAAGTCATGAAGGAACTACAGAGAGAAGAAAGAACAGGGCATTTTCACAGTTGTATGCACCCGAAACCATATGTGTCCAAATATACAAAACAGAAAATGCTATCACTTAAAGACGAAAGCAAATCCAGAGTTATACTGAGAGAGATCAACAATTCCCCATTAACTGATAGAACAAATGAATTAAATGTCTAAAATTGTGAACTAATTGCTGTACACAGATCACACAAATGTCCTGGGGAAGCTCTGATAACTGGATAGTTTAAATAGTACCACAGACAACTGGGAAGTTTGAACAGAAGTTTTTAATCTCACAGGCCTCAGAGCTGAAACTCTAAAAACAGGATATGGGTTCACATGTGGAGAATACAACCCCAGGTGTACAATTCAGGGATCTGTTGTTGTTGTTACTTATTAACAATGATAATTTCAAGGTTAAGTGAATTAAAAATCTATGAAAGACAAAAATACAGTTATCTATGGAAAAACACATTTCAAAACGCTGCATTCTTTTTGCATGATCCAAGGAATTTCATGGAGTAATCAAAAGAAATATTTAGTATATGGTAGCGTACATTTTAAAGATGGATCATGCTTTTCAAATCAGCATGACCCACTTTTATCAATTTTCAAATTTTCTCTGTGATTTAAATGGGGACAGAAATGGTGACTGGCAAATCCTCCAGTTTTGCTGGCTTTGGTTTGCTTTTTGTTGTTTTCATCTTTTTTTTTTTTTTTGAGACAGTTTCTCTGCACAGCCTTGACTCGTGAGAATTGAAGTACTGTGAGTGTCAAAAATGTCTATTTGAAAGTGAATTTCTGCTTACAGAAATAGGAAGCAGTAGGAGGCACTTGAACATATTCCTACTAATGGTGGTTTTGGTGTCCTCTTCCCATTGATAAAATATAATTTTTGAATCAAGGGAAACCACTTAATAGCCTATGAAAGCATCATGCAGGATGAGCCAACCAAGTATTCCACCAGTTATATGTATTTCATGACATCCTATGTGGCTGATTGTATTGAGACAGAAAAAAAAAAATCCTTCCTTTGATTAAATAGGACACTTTGCAGTATGATGACATAAAGAGAGTAGGGGCTTACCCTCCAAAATTGCCATCTATGAAAGTCTTGCCCATGAGATCAAATATTTGCCTTCTGTCTATGGCAGAATGAATATTTATGAATTTAATCAGACCCTTGTCAGCATTTGTGTATTAGACATTTTACGACTTCTGACATTTATTATCTCCCTTTTAATCTAACCATCTCTTATATGAGTTTTAGCAGAAATAACCAACAAAAGGGAGATAGAACCTGTAGAGACCATATCAATTGGATTGGTATGGCCCCTGGTTGAGGAACGGAACCACCCACCCATCTCAAAAACATTAACCCAGAATTTCTCCTGTCAAAAGGAAATTCAAGACAAAAGAGTGGAGCAGAGCCTGAAGGAAAGGCAACCCAGAGACTGCTCCACCTAGGGATCCATCCCATCTGCAGACACCGAACTCAGACACTATTGCAGATGCCAAGAAGCTCTTGCTGACAAAAGCCTGGTATAGCTGTCCCCTGAGAAGCTCTGTCAGAGCTTGTCCAATACTGATGCACATACGCACTGCCAACCATTGGACTGAGCACAAGGGCCCCAATGGAGGAGTTAGGGGAAGGACTGAAGGAGCTGAAGGGGTTTTCAACCCCATAGGAAGAGCAATAATATCAATGAACCAGAGCCCTCCAAAGCTTCCACAGAGCTAACCACAGAGTACACAAGCAGGAAAACCATGGTTTCAGCTGGATATGTAGCAGAGAATTGCCTTATCTGGCATCAATGGGAGGAGAGGCCCTTGGTGTAGGGGAATGCTAGGGCACTGAGGCAAGAGTGAGTGGGTGAGTGGGAGAGCATCCTCATAGAGGCAGGGGCAAGAGAGGAGGGGATAGGGAGGTTGTAGAGGGGAAACTGGCAAGGGGCATAACATTTAAAATGTAAATAAATAAAATAACCAAATTTTTAAAAAAGAAACTTACTTTTCTTTCTCATAAGCCATAATCCCTGAAGGCTCATTACTCATACCATATCAGAGTCCAAGGTATAAAAACTTCTTTCTTCCCTCATCAGTATATTTTCTATTTAATTATTGTGGTTTTATGTTTTCTCAGAATAACTTTAAATTTTAAAGTCATTTTCATCAGACTCCTATCACTTCTTTAATCTTATGTATTCACATCAATTGTTTTTTTTTTTTTAAAAAAAATCCCTTTAAGAAGAAACTTTGATTTTTTTCCTTTTGTCCTGAATTTTACTATTTTTCAACTTTTGTAATCTTCTCTTTGGTAACAACTTTACATCATTTTTATTAAGCACAGAATTCTAAAATTCAACAGATACTTTAAAGTACAGAAGAATCCATAAAATATTGCTGGAAAATGTACCAAATAATGTCATATCAACCAATTTAATATTTATTCATTAAAATGCATAAATTAATTGCTTGTTTAATTAACATTCTCTCCAACATCCACTCACCCACTCACTCTTGCCTCAGCGCCCTAGCATTCCCCTACACCAAGGGCCCTCCTCCCATTGATGCCAGATAAGGCAATTCTCTGCTACATATCCAGCTGAAACCATGGGTTCCCTGCTTGTGTACTCTGTGGTTAGCTCTGTGGAAGCTTTGGAGGGCTCTAGTTTGTTGATATTATTGTTCTTCCTATGGGGTTGAAAACCCCTTCAGCTCCTTCAGTCCTTCCCCTATTGTATTATACATACATACTTCATATATGAAGGTAGTAGAAAGTTATGAGCTCTTTGCAGGCAAAGACTAGATGAGCATCAATCACTTCATAATGAAGAATAATATTACCCACTTGTTGGTTTAAGCACAGCAGCATTTGCTGTCTCAGAGTAGCCATGTCTGAAAATCTGGGTATGTGCTGAGCTTTCTACATGGGTCTCACACACCTAAATTCTAATATTTACTTGGTCTGTATTCTTATCTGGTGGTTTAACTATGGAATGTTTTGCTTGAACACTTATTTGGATTTTGTTACAACTGATTTTGTCCTCATTGTATGATGTGCCCTGTTTTTGTAGTTCCTAAAGGACACCATGACATTCTGAAAGTAACCATAGGCTCTGGTCATATGGATCTATCTAAGGATTGCCAATAGGAATACTCACCTCTACAGTGGGAGAGCCTGCTAAGTGGTTTCAGGCACTTTGGTCATATCTGTCTGGTCTAATCCCTGTTTTTACTAAAGTAAAATCAATACAGTAATTTAGTTATTTTGCCAAGCTCCCTTCATCTTTTCCACATAACATATCATGAGTTTCATTTTAGCATCTTCCACATATTTTTACTTATATACAAGTCACGGGTTTTGTCTATACTTTGGGAAACACACATACACCCGCATGCATGCATACACACACATGAAGGCATAACCACTTGATGTCGAAAATTATAGCAGTTATTCTAGGACAAACCACAATGTACTTGTTACGAACTCTAATTATCACAAAACTATAAATGTTATGGTTCCACTGAGTAGAAAACCATATATAAAATATTGATTTAAGATTTAAAAAGATCACTCAGCTGCATGCAATGAGAAAGTTATATGAAATACTCTTAGAATACACTTGGAACCATTGTCCTGGAAGCATCAAGAAATGTACACAGCAACTTGAGTTTGGAGGTAGGAAATCTTCTTAGGTAGGTGTGGAGAGCTGCGATGTGCCACGCCTAAAGATGGCGCTGGCTTCTGCCTTCCGCCAGCCCGCGCGAGTGCTCTCTGGAACAAAAGAGGTCATTTTTGGCTAGGCTGATTCAGCAGGCTTGCCTCCTCATACGTGTGCCTATCTGCATGTACCATGTGGTTTACTGGGGTTGGCTGCCCATGAAGTATTTAGCCTGTGGGCAGGGTCTCCCCGGAGTGAGTAGTCAGTCAGTCAGTCAGAAGATTGTTTAAGGTTCCTGAAATAAACTGCATGGGAAGAGCTCGTGTGTTGTGTCATCCTTGCTGGACAAGGGTGCGCGCCACAGGTAGGAATAACTCAGACAAGAAGAGTGAGGTTCTTTTTGTTTTGTTTTGTTTTGTTTTGTTTTATGAAAAGGAATGAAAATGGATTGAAAATGGAAAAAAGTGGGAGGGCTGTGAAGCCGATTTTACCTAGACTGGCTGTGTTCTGAAATTCAGGAGCTGAATCCTGAATCCATCCTCCTCCTGCATTCTACTTTCACAAGCTCAGTTATGTGAAGTGGAAACTTCTAGTTTCTTTGGAAAGTTAGTTAGGTGGAATGGTGTATTTCTGGAGCACACAGGTGAAAGGCTGTTTGCCTTAAGCAGACACAGATGAAAGGATATTTTGATACAGCAGACACGTGAAAGGATGCTTGAGGAAGGAATATAAATATGACCCCACAGACAGTGGGAGACAAGCACTGACCATTGGGTTGGTTTGCTCCACCTCATTACTCTTCGCTGGTGACTGGCATGTATCTGTTTGCCTCAAATAGCATTGCTGAGCTCAACTTGTGGTTACTCTGCCATGCCACTGAGAAACATTGAGAGCCCAAGGGCTGCTCCTGAGATTCCTGCAGCAGCTTACTGCTTCAGCAGACTCGTCTCAGGCCAGTTGGCAAACCTTGCAGTTTCTTTGCAATTGAACCACATCTGCAGGTTCATGCGTGGTGTCTGCCTGCTGAAAGGACTGGGTTGTTTCTTGTGTGATATCAGCCTGCCTAGAGGACTCATCTGCAGCTGCTGAGTGGTATTCGTTGTTTGCTACTGGACCATACTGCTGAAAAAGAAGATCAAGCTCGCCCCCAAAGATCTATTGCTGAACAGGTCCACTTCCCCCATATCCTATAAACATTTCCCTGTCTCTACTCTGCTGGGTGCTGGACTAGAAGAGAGGTTGAACCTTTATTAAAAGTACGTGGCAAAATATTTATGCCTACAGTTTTGTCTTTGAGTTATATGTTCAACATCAACTTGTTGAATGGTGAATGAAATATTGCATATAAAGCAGAGTTATACTCAGCCATAAAGCAGTTAGAAAATACAAAGTATAAAGCTGGAGATCATCGTGTTGTGTGAAGTGAGTTCTAGAAAGAAATATATTGATGTTTTCTCTCATAGGTGGAAATTAAGGTAGGAGGAAATGCAAGTAGAAAGGGTATTTTAGGTACAGAAGGACAATGAAGTGGAGAGAAAAACATGGGTTGGAGTATAAGGAAGACTGACAGAAAGAGTATAGATGTCAAATGCACTAGAAGAATGGAGAAAAAGGAATGAATCAGGCTTTTTATTCTGTATAATGAATATATGCTGATAAATTAGCATAAAATTGAAAGCTCACTCTTCAGGTAGGAAGACATGCATCCCTTCTACCTAAACACTAAAGATTTCTATTCAACTAGCTACTTGCTTATTAATAGCAAAAATAAAGTTGCTATTGACTCGAAGCTTTAGAGGTAGTGATGTCAGGATTCTAGTCTGGATTGTAGAGTACATGACTTACTTTCTTAAAGAAACACACTGAGTACAGGGTCCCCAATGAAGGAGTTAGAGAAAGGACCTATGGAGCTGAGGGGTTTGCAGCCCCTTAGGATGAATAACAATATGAACTAACTAGTACCTTCAGAGCTCCCAGGGTCTCAACCACCAACCAAGGACTGCACATGGTGGGTCTGATTGTTCTGGCAGCACGTGTATAGTTGAGGATTGCAAATTTGATCATCAATAGAAGGAGAGGACCTCGGCCCTGTGAAGCTTCTGTGCCCCAGTGTAGGGGAATGCCAGGGCCAATAAGTGGGAGAGGGCAGAGTGGCCGACATGGGGATGGGGGAGGCAACAGGGGTTTGTCCTTGTTGTTTTTGTTTGTTTGTTTGTTTGTGGAGGGGAAATTGGGAAAGGAGAAATTTACATGTAAATCAGGAAAATAATAATTAAAAAAAAAAAAAGAACACACACATCATGTTTGCTAAGCAGTGTTCCACATTCTATGAGTTCTAAAGCTGTTTTTCTGTTCCTTCTGCATGGCCCTCAACAATAGGGGATGGGATACACCAAAAAGGAAGGCCTTCTAAACACAGTGGGACCAACAGACATGAAATCACAGAGACTGTGGCAACATGAAAGGAGCCTGCAAAGTCTAAGCCAGGTGGATCCAGTGCTAAGAAGGGAGGTGGACAGAAGCCCCCATCCTTAACCCAGAAGCTACCTGCAATTGATCACTGCTCACAAAATAAAAATTAGTTTTCTCCACTGGAGTCTCACTGGGTATACAAATAACTCTTAGTGGCAAGCCTTGTGTTCAGCAGTAGATGGCCAAAACAAAATAAACTCAGTGGCATTTATGGTTCTTTGTCTATTAGTATTTGTCAAGGTGTTTGGTTTGTTTGGTTTGTTTTTGTCTGTTTGCTTGGTTGGTTGATCTTTTTTAACCTTACTGGTCTTTTGCATATATATTATAATTTCTGATTTTGAATTCTTATGAGATTTTTCTGTGTGCAAACATGGATATCTCTATGTCTACATGTGTTCCTTGTGCTTTTTCCTTGTCTTTCATATTTCTTTGTCTTGTCCTATTCAAACTATTTTTTAATTTTACCCTATTCTAACTAATTGTCATTCTCAGGTGCCTGTTTCTTTACTACTGAGAGAGAGAAGGTGTTTTAATTTGGGTTGGAAGGGAGGTAGGAAGAATCAGGGAAGAATTGAAGGAGGAGAAACCATACTCAGAATACATAGCATATAAAAATAAATCAAAAAGACAATTTTCAAACAATGTATTTTTATCATATCAAATAACTTTAAATTCAGAATACCATTAATCAATCTATAGTTCATGCTGAAATTTTTATTTCTTTTATTTTTGAGATTATAATTACAATATTTTACCCTTCCATTTTCACCCTCCAAACCCCATATACTTCTCCTTGCACTTTTTTATATTCACACTCTTTATCATTAATTATTGTTACACACATGTGTTCTTCAGCATTGCTTATTTGCCTGTGGTTCTCTGTGTACAGTTGAGGCTTCATAGTATTTTCAATGTTCACTTTGGTATGTCTTTAGCATATCCTTAGGCAGTCTGGTTGGTGAGACATATGAGCGTAGCTTCTGATGTTATTAGGAAATGCAATCTCACAGAAAACTCTTATATCCTTTGAAACTTACAATCTTTCTACCATTTTTATACAATGCTTCCTGAGCCTTAGTTTCAGAAGTTCTTTTGTAGACGAATCCATTTGGACCAGGCTCTGCATCTCTACATTTTGATTGCCTCCCTTCTTGTGTGATGGTCTCTATATGTTGTAAAGAGGGCTTTCATTAATGTGAGGTGAGGTGAAGTATAAGACAAATGGTTAGAATACTACCAGAGATAAGCCTGGCTTTGTAGAGCTGTGGTCGTAGGTTCTTCTCCAAGATCCATGATTCTACCAGTCCTGGATAGTTGGCTAAGTTTCAAGTAAATGGGAGTGATTTCCACCTGGTAAAGAGGGTCATAAATCTAACTAGCGGGATAATGGTTATGGCCAAGGTATACATTCTACTAGTGAACCCTTAGGGTCACTATAACATGATGCGATTGCTGAGGTTCATAGATGACATAGCTCGGTAGGACAGTTGGTTGTTTACCTTCTTTGGAAGCTTGGATGATGCCTTCTGACACCATGAAAGCTAGTCTTTAAGGAAGAGGTATCTAGCTCAGTTTCAGTTCAGGGGGCTTCTAGGCCCAGTGTCTGAAGTTCATAGTGTCTTCAGCAATAGGAAATTATCTTCCACCTCTGTAGGTTGAATCAATACAAATGTTATTGTCTAATATTTGTTTGTTATTAGCATGTGTGGGTTCTGCTCACATCAATCTACTACTTAACAGGATCAGACATTATATTGACATTTAAATTAAGTACATCTGATTCATATGCATACTATTTCCCCTAGGAATTCTCTTTATAAAGTGAAAATGTATCATTAAATGTGTTGATTTGTATGTCATTTCAGTGAATTACTAGAATAATGAGCAATCAATTTCTCATCAGTTATATGCCTCAATATGAAAGCTTTTTTAACTGTACTATTTATAGACTCTACATCAAAACATTAAGATTTGATGTCCTTTTATGCTTACATTATTGTGACATTCATCATGGAAATTGTAAAAAATAGAAAAATAATCAATTGATTTTATGAAAAATATGAATAAAAGTGATAAAACAAAGGCAACAAAACCATCACATTCTCTTCAATTAATTGTCAGAAACATTAGTGCTTATAAATCTCTCCTTTCAGTGAATAAGCTGTTATTTTAAAACTGAAACCCATAACATTTTAGTTATTCTGATATTTAAGTTTTAAGCTTTATTTTTTTTCATCTCAGGAAACTGTATAAGCTTTCTTTGGAAGTGGAATTATTTTCTTGGGCATAGTCAGCCACCTCAACCATGAAACTTGGCTGTATTGCAAAAGACCTGTGTATTTGCTGAGAAATTTTTTTTTTATCATTTCTAGTTTTCAGAATATTTTTGTGTGCTACAATTTCACATGATTATTAAGCAAAGTTTCTCCTCTACAATGCAATGCGAAAGATCCCCCCGTCCCTGTCCCTCTCCTCCTTTTCCCTCCCCCTTCCCCACTCTCTCCTTTCCAGAGCTCATGGTTCCGTACTGTAGAGAGTTGCTCTCCAAAGTGAAGTTCTATAATGACTAAAGACAAGATGCTCACAGCATACCTGACCTTCTACATGTGTGCTATAGTGCTTTGCAGAACTTGTAACCTACTTAATGACTGCAAGAATTTCTTCTCAGGGTTTCAGAACACCTATTGTGTTTGAATAGGATGTACGTTTGGGATCTGTATTTAGACTGTGGGTATTACTTTCCAAAGTGGAGTGTTATGATCCATTTGTTTGTTTCTTCTCTTCCTCTGCTAATTTACTCTGTGATGCCTGCACTGTCTGAGGAAACACACAATGGCGGATGATGATAATGGAGGCACTTTAGGAAACTAATCCTCACAACACTGCATATTACTATTGGTGGCTCACATCATAGGAACAAATGTCCCTTTCTTCTTAGCTCCTTATCATTTTCACATATTCTCCTCTGCACTCAAAGCCTCATTAGCTTTAACTCAAGTGAGCTTTGTTTACCTGGCAATGTGTGGTTATCGTTAAATGAGACTATTTTTCAAAGTGACAAAAGCAGTATTTGCCATTGTGCTACTTTGAAGTCTGTTGCTGAGAGTGTTACATTTAAAAATCAAAACACCATTGTCTGATTGCTTATAAATGTTCTGAGATTAACACCTTCTGAACCATCTCACCATGAAACATCCTCCCAACTCATTCAAATTTGGCTTAGACCCAGATTCACATTGGTGACTCCAGGAATGATACTCTGCTCAGTGTTACACAGCATAGACCTTAAACGCTGGTATCTAACGTCTATTTTGAAGTTTATTTTCTATAGCAGTCATCAGTTTGGGATGACTAATTAATCTGAGATCTAATTTTGTATTCAAAGGATTAAATAGATACATAATAACAAAGAAAGCATTGTGCATCCCTGCACAATCTCTGTGACTTCATATGAAGACTCTGTTTTCTTGGTGTCATTCATCAGTAATGGGTCTTAAAATCTTTCCATCTTTCCTTCTACATAGCTCCCTTAACAGAGAAGGAAGGAGTCTGATAAAGATAGTCCATTTACTATGAAGTGTTTCAAAGTCTTTCATTCTCTGCACATTGTCCAGCTCTGTGTCTCTGTATTGGTTATCATTTACTGCAAGAGGAAGCACCTCTAACTATGGATGAGTAACACACCTATCTGTGTGTATATCAGAAAGTTATTAGAAGTCATGTTATTGTCATGTTCCATTAGCAGAACAAAGGAATTGGTTTACCTGTAAGTTTATACCTGTCTAGTTTCAAGATCTATGCCACTGAAGACTGTCCAAGAATTGGTTCCACTTCCTGAAGTTAGCTTTAAATACAACTGTGGCTGTGTGGTTACTGCCACACTGTTTGTGCCACAGTTACCCCAACACATCTTCCAGGCAGCTCACTACTATAAAATGCCAGGTTTGTAGCTGGGAATTCTATGCTTGTGTCTACTACATTCTGTATCAATCTTTTGTCCTGGTAATAAATCTGACTGAAATTAACCTTAAATATTAGGTTACATCTTAGTTCTATACTCTCCAGGTATGGATTTAAAATTCCCACCCACATCTGGTAGTAGCTTCCATTAATTCCCAGGCTAAAGATTTTAGAGGAAAAAAAAACAGAAACAGAAATTATGTTTCATTGAACAAAAAGGAAAATGGGAAGAGAGTTTAAAATTTTTCATAAACTTTTTCTAAGCCAAGCCAAAAATAAATGGAAAACTTTTGTTTCCATCCCCATGGGCCCCCAGTCCACCTGCAGAGTCTATTCTATTCCCCCTTCCCAGGGGGATCCATGCATCTCCTAGAGCCATCCTTTTAAATAGCCTTTCTGGGTCTGTGGTTTTAGCATGATTATCTTTTTCTTAACAGCTAATATACACTTATACATGATTACAAACCATGATTATCTTTCTGGGTCTTTCTTACTTTACTTGAGATGATTATTTTCTATTCCCATCCTTTTATCTGAAAGTTTCATTTACATTGTAGGGATTAGAATACCAACCCAGCAACAAAAACTTTGACCTACAATCTGTCCTATCTACAAAAATGTGCAAGGGCAGTTGAGGCACAGAATTTGTAGATATGGCTAACCAATGACTGGTCTATACTGAAGCCCACACCATGAAAGGGAACAACACTGCCCAGATGACCAGGAATTGGAGCCTAGAGACCCCAGAATCCTATAATAGAAGAAAATAATAAAATGATTACTAATGATATTCTGTTATAATCATTAATTGGTACCATGCTTAATCATCATCATAGAGGCTCCCTCGAGCAGCTGAAGGGAATGGATGAAGAGACCTACAGGCAGGCAGAGAGAGAGCCCAAATTGGAGATCCCCATCTGATTCCTCCTCTCAGACCTTGGAGAGCCCCATGGAAGAAGGGCAGGAAAAATTGTTGGAGCCAGAGGGGTCAAGGACACCAGGAGAACATGGCCACCGAATCAACTAAGCAAGGCTCATAGAAGCTGAGACTGAAGTGGCAACCATGGAGCCTGCATGAATCTGCACTAGGTCCTATGCAAATATCTTATGGTTGTTAGCTTGGTGTTTTTACAGGACTCCTAAAAGTGGTAGTAAGGTGTTTATGACTCTTTTGGCTGCACTTGGTACCCCGTCGGCAGCCTTTCCATCCAGCGGAAATAAGGAGGCAACAACAAGCTTTTCTCCATGCAGTTTAATCAGGAACCTTCATTTTTACTTCTTCTCTAGCTAGCTTTTTTTTTATATTCTTCTATATCTTCTTCTTACATCTTACTAGTTACATCTTTCTACTTTCTTCTTACTTAC
>NW_022196896.1:59459042-59468512 GCF_008632895.1 Mastomys coucha | reverse complement strand
TATATTGTGGCAGCTGCAGCTCCCCACAGTACCCCTTTTGCTCCTACTAGGTTAGCTCACCCAGTCCTAATATGAGGGTTTGTGTCTAGTCTTATTGTAAATTGTTATGATGTATTCAGTTGATATCCCTGGGAGGCTTGCTCTTATCTGAGGGGAAGTGCAAGAGGAGTGGATGGAGAAGATGGGAGGTGAAGGGTGCATCACTGAGAGGAGTTCATAGATGGGAAACTACATCTGGGATCTATTATATGAGACAATACATAAAAAAAAGAAATATAGAAAAATGCCTGTATGTCATAGTATAATGATGATGATGATGATGATGATGATGATGATGATGATGATAATGATGATGATGAAGATAATGAAAGAATAAAAAAAGACTATAACTTTAAATTTGTTTTTAAGAATTTTGAAGAAATTATTTTCAAGAAATACACAGGCCTACAGCTGATGGCTCAGTAGTTAAGAGCCCTAGCTAGTCTTCCAAATGACCTTAATGCTATTTCCAACATCCACATGGTGACCCACAAGACTCTAGGAATCCAGTCCTAGGGAATGTGATGCCTTCTTCTAGCTTCTGTGAGCACTAGCCACTCATATGATGCACAAACTTACATGTAGACAAAATTCTCATATGCATACAATAAGTAAATAATTCTTTTTTTAGAAAAAAGTGATATGTGGAATTATCTGTATCTGGACTTAGTAAGAAAAAAATCAATAGTTTAGGTTTAACCCCAATTTCTGAAGTAATCTCACCTTTTTATTGAATGATTCCTGATTCAATTGCTTTTAAAGACTTACATATCTCTCAGATGATATTGGGAAATATGGCCATTATAAGCATGTGGCTATCTTTTTTTGTCTAAGGCTAATATGCCTTACACCTTTGCATTTTCTTCCCCAAACCAACTCTGCTCACACCATAGTCATAGCATGCTTAGAATTCACCTCAGCAAGTAAGACAGCTATATTTGGAGGTGAGCAATTATTTCTGGAATCTCATGTCCCTTGAATCAACTTGCACCTGTGACTAAGTCCTTCTTCTTGGGAGTTTAAGTGCATTTCGAACCTGACCTGCAGTTCTTCTTGTAATAAGTTCTCAAGTATATTTTTTTCTCTGCTACTTAAATATATGAGTCCTAATTCGGTCTCTGACCTACATATTTTATTTGGCATTAAGTGAAGAAATTTTCAATATTAATTTAGTGCTTAGCTTTGAGAAAAAATTCAGGAGAGTAGATGGGAAAACCACTTCCAGAGTCAGCAGCATAAGGCACAGATGTGGAAGCCCAGGAAGTCATTCACACTTGTTCTCCTCTCTGTCTGATCACAGCTCTCACTATAAATAGAATTTGACTGTAATTAACTTAATATTAAGCTTACAAATAAAGAAGAAAATACATAAGGGTTATCACTACATTATAAGTAACATAACAAATCCATGTAAAGTAGGAATTGGATGAAAAATAGGCTTCCTTTTCTTTAAGTATAGGATGAAGAGAAGGTCAGCTCCTGTTTTCTTTATTTTAAATTTTGTGGCTCTGTCTCTTTTTCTGTCTCTGTTTCTCTGTCACTCTATGCCTCTCCGTCTCTGTCTCTCTGTCTCTCTGTCTCTCTGTCTGTCTGTCTGTCTGTCTCTCTGTCTGTCTCTCTGTCTCTCTCTCTCTCTCTCTCTCTCTCTCTCTCTCTCTCTCTCTCTCTCTCTCTCTCTCTCTCTCTCTCTCTCTCTCTCTCTCTCTCCCTTTCCCCCTGGGTATGAATGTTGAGTGTATGCATAACATAGAACACATGTGGAGGTCAGAGGGCAACTTTAGAAGTAAAACATCACCTTCTACCTTCCAGAATCCCCAGTATTTCTCTACTGTGTACTAAGATAGCTGGCCTGGGAACTTTCAGGGATCCTCCTGTCTCTGCCTGCCATCTCCCTGTAGGAGTTCTGGGATTATAGGCATGCTCAGTACTATATACATCTTTAAATGGACTCTGTACATTAGACTTAAGATTGTCACACTTGAGTAGCAATTTTACCCATTGAATTTGTTCCTTATTCCAGAAGTACTTTGAATATTAATATTTTTTGAGACATTCCATCTAGTTAAGTGACAATAATCACATATCTAGGTGTTGATAAAAATGCAGTGAATTGTGCACAATCCTAACTATTCTGAGGTAGCCATTCCTCTCTCAGACTTCTAAAGGTTACACAGAACCACATATATAAGTCACACATGTTTTAGACATATATAATAAAAGATCATTATACATTTCAGTAGTTGAGTTATATTACCCAAGAAGGTTAGCATTATCTTTAAAATGTATGTTTTTCTTTAATTTTTTCATAGAAGATAATTCTTGCTTGCTGTTCTTATTTGTTTGTTTGTTTATTTTAAACTCCAGATTTTATTCCCCTTCCGGACCACCTTCTGACTGTTCCACAACCCATACCTCCTTCTGCCCGCCTCTTTCTCCATGAAGATGTCCCCATCCACCACCTCCTACCCCACCAGACCTCTAAACACCTTGAGACTTCCAGTCTCCTGAGGGTTAGGTGCATCTTTTCAGACTAAACCTAGACCCAGCAGTCCTCTGCTTTATATGTGCTGGGGGCCTCATAAGAGCTGGTGTATGCTGCCTGGTGGGTGGTCCAGTGTCTAAGAGATCTCAGGGGTCCAGGTTAATTGGGACTGCTGGTCCTCCTACAGGATTGCCCTCCTCCTCAGTTTCTTCCAGCTTTCCCCTAATTCAACCACTGGGGTCAGCAACTTCTGTCCATTGGCTGGGTGCAAATATCTGCATCTGACTCTTCTGGAGTGTGGTCATGATAGGTCCCTTTTTGTGAGAGATCCATAGCTTCAGTAATAGTGTCAGGACTTGGGACCTCCCCTTATGCTTGAACCCATGTTGGGTCTGTCTGGACATTCTTTTCCTCAAGCTCCTCTCCATTTCCATCGCTACAGTTCTTCTAGACAGGAACAATTATGGGTCAGAGTTTTGACTGTGGGATGGCAACTCAATCCCTCAATTGATGCCCTGTCTTCTGCTGGAGGTGGGCTCTACAAGTTCCCTCTCCCCAGTGTAGGGCATTTCATCTAAAGTCCCTCCCTTTGAATCCTGAGAGTCTCTCACCTCCCAGGTCTCTGGTTCATTCTGGAGAGTTCCCCCAACCTCCAAAATTCCACAAAACATTCAACATCTAAGTACATTAGAAAAGCATCTACAATTTGGACACAATGGAGTCCTAAGGGATTCATGGAGTTGATGATGACAGCTTTTATTCACTTCAGTTGAGACAGGAGCTTTATTAAGGGTCTCATAATGGCGTATATTTATGGATTCACTTCGTGACTTGGCACTTACCCCTACTTCACTGTGTAGCTACCATAGTGGCATGATAGATTACCATTGGTTCATTTCATTATTCCTAAATTTAATTACTTAGTAATTATGTACCTAGACATGAAGTATTCAGTTTCTAATCTAATAAAATAGACTGTTTTGAAAATAAGCATTGTAAGTTAGAGATGTTTTATATTAAATACAATAAGGAGAATCATCAATAAAAAATAGTTTGCTTCTCAGTGTCCTTGTGATTAGTGAATTAAGGAGGCTTTGACATTTAAGTCATTAATACACATTTTACTTTTCACCATTGAATTTTCATGAATGTAGTAGCTCATTTTAAAAAGAATAGAATTCCACACCTGGTTCTCTTTACCTAAACATAAAATTAAAAAGGAATAAAAAAAATCATGTAATTTTTAGCCAAAAAAATTATTATAATTTAACTAGTATTTTTGTAGCAATGGGTGTGTTCAGCACTTTTATATTATATACAAAATACATAATGTAAAACTCATTCTGATTATTACTATACTTTTTCTTGTAGCTCCCTTCCACACCTATTATGGCTTCCTTCTCTCTATAAGTCCCTTCTCCATGCTCATGTCTTTTTGTATTTGTTTGTTTTGTTGTTGTTGTTATTGTTTTGTTTGTTAAATACTAAGTTTGCCCTGGGCTTTCCGTATGACCCTAAGTTTTTAACTATCCATTGGAACATGGTGATTTCAATTAGTACACAAGTCTGCTTTTTCCCCTGAATCTATCAGTACATTATAGTTTAGTGGGTTGAGCTAGAGCCACATAGGCCAATCCATAATTTGTTATTGACTATTGGCATAAAAGCATACCCAGTCTTGTGCCTACTCATTGTAAGTAGCTACCGATACTGTAAGATCATTGTTACATTGGCTGTATCATGTTCAGAAGAGGACATTTCATAACATTTCTATCTTCTGGCTTTTACATTTTCTGCCTTCTCTTCCACATTGCTCACTGAGCCTTAAAGGGAGTGATATGTCAAATTGAAATCTATTACTTGTCATGCTAACTAGAAAATATGATAGCAAGAAAAGTGACAGCCCACATGCTTGAATAATGGTGAACCTAATAACCACAGGTTATTAAGCAAACACCCTAGTGACAGCTATCAAATACCTTCTTATAAGTGGTTGGTCATAGGAGTCATAGGGGCTTCCATAAAAACAGATACTCTTGACTTCCCACTAGAACTAGTTGATAAGATTCTATTGCTAAAGATAATCCATGCTTTGGGTACAAGAAAGGACAGAGAAATCAAACTGGAATTGACTAAAATCTTCCTCCCTGCTGGTCAGCTCTAGTAGGACTGTAAGGTACAATGAAGGCTAGTATAGAACAAAAGGCATGGATGATCTGAGACAGCTGAAAACCCTATAGACTATAACTCCAATCTGCTGGGCAACATATGCTCACTGGTGCAGTTGCGACATGACTCTTATCAGGCCTGCAGAGAATGGTGTCAGCCCAAAAGAGAACAGTATGTTGCAGTCACCACAACTGGGTTGTATACGAAAGCAAGCTAAGCAAGTCATGGAGATCAAATCAGTAAGCAACACGGCTCTATGTTCTCTGCTTTCATTCCTACCTCCATGATCCTGCCTTGAGCTCTTGCCCTGGTTTCCCTTTATGAGACATTGTAGGTTAGAAGATGAAATAAGTCCCATTCTCTTCAGTTTATTAAATAATTTTCTTTCAAAATAGAATCAACAGCTGAATCACATATGAAAGGATGATATATCTTGTAGTCCTTTGGAGGGTAGATGAGGGTGGATGACTTAGCAGCCAATGTAATCCCAAAATGGCTTTCTTATATTGGAGAGGCCAAACACCCCATAGTTGATTGGCCTGTGGGGCTGTGTGTCTCAGCAGTTTCAATCAAAATTAACATATCAAAAGATTTTCATACTATATAGAATCTTCTCTGGACCTTTAAGGAAAATATCACTTCATCACTTTTTTGTATCATAGCCCAAAAATGGAAAGACTCTATTTAATCTTTCCATTAGTAAGGTCAATCTCATCATTTACAAATATCAAAAGCATCAAACTCTTTGTATGTTTTGGAAGATAATGCTGAGGGGTAATACTGATGATGGAGGCCTGGCTTATGAAATTCAGAGAGAAGTTTGGGAATGCCTCAAAGACTTTGTCAGGAAAAGTCATTTGATGTTCTACATTAAAAATCTGTGGTGTGTGATCAGTTGGTACTGAAGAAAACAGCTATGAGTAACAAGAGACAAGAGTCAGCGATGTGAAATGTTTTTATTTAATGGGAAAATTGGTGTTAGTTATCTGAAGCTGAAAATCAGCTTCAATTAATAAGAGAGCATCCCTGAGTGAAATCATCTGGGAAGAATTTTCTTAGGGCCAACAGATGTAAGCAAGGTTCAGAGAGCCTACACCTGCATTTCAAACTAATAGCTGAATTTTGTAAAGCATAAGAGTCTCCCACAGGTACTTGTTTTGAAGGTGTGAAGGGGACATGAAGAGCAGCTGAGTTTAGAACAGTATGTATTAAGGATGTCATGCATCACCAATAGGCCATGGAGAACATGTCGCCTCAGAGGCAGTGGAAAGTCCAAGATGGAAGGAAGGGCTCACAAGAAAAGGCTAAGGATTAGAAATGGAAGAGTTCATGAGAAGAGGCGAAGGCTTGGCACCATGTGAAGATGCAACCTCAGTTTTACTGGAGATCCCACTAGGTTTGAGTTTCTAGGACCATTGGGATGCCTAGGAAGGACAACAGCAGTTATGTTGTGGAACCAACCTAGGCTACAAGATAAGCAGTGTGTATTGTAGATGGCAAATCTTTAAAGTGGAGTGGCTCTGACTCTTTGGATTTTTTTTCCTCATTAAACTTTGTTTTTAATGGGTCTCAAAATTCTGTGACATATTTTTGGTCAATTTGTTTCCATTAGAGAGTACTGATTTTGAAAATGAATAACTTAAAACTGAAGCGCTCTCTCTCTCTCTCTCTCTCTCTCTCTCTCTCTCTCTCTCTCTCTCTCTCTCTCTCTCTCTCTTTCTCTCTCTTTCTCTCTCTGTCACACACACACACACACACACACACACATATACACACACACACAAATGGTCCACAGAACATTCTTCTTTCCTTCTGAAGGTTTTACGCTGAATCATTATCATTATTAGCAAGTCTTTAAGTATTAAATGCAAATAGCCAACTAAGACAAACAATTCTTAGACCATTCTTCCACCACTGATTATAAGTGGGGTGGCAGGCGTTAAGGATAATATTCACTAGCTTTCTGAGCTTTCTGGGCAGATTTGGTGACTTTGCCTACTTCAGCAGCCATCTTATCCACAACTCTGATAACACCCAGAGTAACTGTCTGCTTCAAGTCACAAACAACAAAGCAGCCTAATGGAGGAGAGTCAGAGAAATTTGTAACAGACATGGGCTTGCCAAGGACCACATCAACAATGGCTGCATCACAAGACTTCAAGAATTTAGGGCTATCTTCCAGTTTCTTACTAGAACAACGATCAATCCTTTCTTTAAGCTCAGCAAACTCAGATGATAATGAGCAGTGTGACAATCCAGTACAGGAGTATAGCCAGCACTAATTTGACCTGGATGGTTCAGGATAGTCACTTGAACAATGAAACTAGCTACTGGCATTGTTAGGTCATTTTAGCTGTCATCAGCAATTGTTGCCACATCTAATGTTCTTTACATTGATGCCCATATGGTTACCAGGAAGAGTTTTACTCAGTGACTCATGGTGCATTTTAACAGACTTCACTTGTGCCAGGACACAGACTAGAGTAAAGGCTACCACCATGCCAGATTTGAGATGAGAATACCAGTCTCCATTTTGCCCACAGGAATAGTACTAACCCCATCAATTTTATAGATATCCTTGAGGGGCATTCTCAGAGGCTTGTCAGTTGGACGAGTTAGCGATAGTATACTATTCAAAGCTTCCAGCAGTGTGGTCTCACTAGTCCTTCCATCTTTAAAGGTGAATTCCCATCCCTCGAGCCAATGCATGTCAATATTTGGCTTCTGCATGTTGTTACCACTCCAAACAGAAATTGACACAAATGTCACTGTGTCAGGGTTGTAGCCAATTTTCTTATGTGTTGATTTCCTCATACCTCTTCTGGATGTACAGTGATTCTGTGGAATCCATTTTATTGACAATTAGCTGTTTCACATCAGGGTGTAAGCCAAAAGGACATGCCCTAGGTCTGCCCATTCTTGCAGATACCAGCTTCAAATTCACTAACACCAGCATCAACCATTTGGACAGAAGTCAGCCTGAGATGTGCCTGTAATCATGTTTTTTATAAAGTCTCTGTGTCCTGGGGCATCAATAATAGTCAAATAGTATTTGCTGGTCTCAATTTCCACAGGGAGATATCAATAGTATTACCAGGCTCACCCTCAATATTCAGTTTGTCCAAGACACAGGCATACTTGAAGAATCTTTTTCCCATCTCAGCAGCTTTCTTTACAAAGTTTTGTATGACAATTCCACAACATTTGTAAATTAGACGGCTGGTTGTCGTGGACGTGCCTAAATTTATGTGCCCAATGCTGATGGTGATAGGAGTCTTTTCCTTTTGCATCTTTGGCTTAGAATTAGCAATGTTTTTCACAAAACCTGTACTGTGATGGCAAATTCATTGTGAAAAAGTGCCTATAGATCATAGAGTATCATGAGAATCATATATCAAATATTGAGCTACAGGAATTGATTTCTACTATTTTGATATTGACTTTGGTTTAATTTTATTGGAACTGTGCTCAGATACTTTGATCTGGGAGTCAGGCAATATTTAACTTTTTTATAATTTTATAGGACCCTACAGTTATGAGACTATATTTTGAAAAAGTAATTGGATTTTCTTAAGCTGTTTGAATTTTTAACCACTGAAAAATTTGAAGTTATATTTATATAAAATGTATTTTATAATGTAATATTAACATTGCATCTTGGATATAAACAAGAAAAAATAGTGATATACTTGTGTGTCTAGTTGACAAAGGGGTCTATTGTAGGTAGTTTTTGTCAACTTAACAGAAACTTAACAGTCATGTTGGAAGGATTCAATTCAGTTCAGTTCAGTTGAATTGCCTTCATAATTTTGTCCCGTGGGCACATATGTGTGGCATATTATTAACGAATGATTCTTATGAATGTTTTTAGCTCACTTTGAGTGGCACCATCTATGGGCAGGTGGTTCTGAGTTATATAAGTAAGTAAACAAGCTGAGTAAGGCATGGAAAGCAAGCAGGAAGCAACTTTTCTGCATGTTTTCTGCTTCTGTCCTTGTGGTGAATTCCTCAATGATGAATAGTGATTGGAAAGTGGAGTCCAAATAAATCTTTCCTCACTAAGTTGGTTTGGTCAGTATTTTACCACAGTAACTGAAACATAACTAGAAAACTAGAAATGAGCAACATTTCAAATGTACAAAATTAAGACCTAGGGGAAAAACTCAGCTATTAAAATGACCGCCATACAAATGTGGGGAACTAAATTAGGAAAGCTGCATGTGGCAGGTGGCATGCATCCATAACTCTAGCACATGAGAGAGGAGTGGTGCCAAAGTAGATGGATACCTGGAGCTCATTACCCAGCAAACCAAGCGGAATCTATGAGCTCTTGGTTTAAGATAAGACCACATTTCAAATAAATAAGGTGGTGTTCAACAGAAAAATATGGTACTTGCCATTGAAATCATAAATATGTATATATACACGTATATATTTTTAGATTGTTATGTCATTTATGAACTGAGCTCAAGAATGGCAATGTCTTTTTCTAACAGAATTCTGTGTTCTCATTTTCTCTTGGGCATCTTTCTTCATGAGTCAGAGCCTCAGCTTTCACACTCTCTCCCTTATACCTGCTCTATTCTTTATCTTCAGGATTAAGAAAGAAAACAGTCACCAGGGGCATATTACCATCCATTACCAGTGTCATATACTCTGTCTACTCCTCTGTAAGCAATGTTTTATTTCACTTATTTTGATTAGTTCACTTAAACCATATAACAGTTGAGTATGTTTCTTGACTCATCACCATGATCCAATGCTTAACCATACATACACA
>NW_022196896.1:59451457-59459032 GCF_008632895.1 Mastomys coucha | reverse complement strand
GGAAGGAAGGAAGGAAGGAAGGAAGAAAGCCAGCTAAAGGGAAATAAATTTGTTCTTTCTACGAATTCAGAGGACTGAGGATCAGCATCATGAAAAAGGCATGCTGGAAAGAACATCTTGGTCCATGGTGCAAGCAAGAAACAAAGAAAGAAAACTCCAGTCATCATGTTGGATTATCATTTTTTCCTATTTATTCAACCTTGTATCTCACACAATGGATGATGTTTTAAACAATCAGTTTTAGCCTTCCTTCTTCTCCTACATAGGAACACCTTCACAAACACAATAATATATGTGCCTCATTAAAGAACTATACACTTATTAATTCTATCAATTCAATAATGTAAATTAAACATTGTAAGTTCCTTCACTGTCAACATGACACTTAAACATATTATATGTTAATGTATTCAAAGAATTAGAAACATTATATTATATGGAGAACAGGTGGAATTCTGTATTATTGTATTATTCCATCAGTGCAGTACATATAGAGATGACAAACTAAACCATTTTCCTGTAGTTAGAGTAATTTTATATACATATATAAATGAAAGTGAAAACTATATGAATAAACATTGATAGTTTGATATCCTACAGGATGAAATACATTAACATTATTCAAGGTATTTATTAAGCTTTTCCCCATTGTGTGGTTGCCTTCAGTTTCCCTCTTTTCTTTTATTAAAATGCCACATTGCTTAGGTTATGCCTAGAAACAGACATTATTTTCTAAACAATCCTTTTAAGAATTATTGTTTTAACAGTATCACTTACTTAGGAACAATTATTTATGTATCGTTCCATTGTAGAAAGAAATCAATTTACATGTATTTGCTTTATATTCATTATTTTAATTAGTCAATTAGTATCTATGAGGCATATATGAATCTACTTATTAATAATGGAGTCACTAACATAATAAATAAAATAGATTCATTAAATATGATTAAGTTTTGCACATAAATAGCCAGCTGTTGATAGTGCTCTGCAGAGAAAGGATACAGAAAAAGATGTTCTGTGGTGGGAATGAGAGCATCCTCATTTAAACCCTGTTGTCAGATAATGCTGCATGCTGGAATAATTTGTCTTCTTTCACCCACTCTCTGTCTTAGGTCACTGTCATATCTTCATTGTACATATATTCTAAATATGAGTGTTTTATTGCATAAATACGTGCTTCCGTTTGTCATGCAGTTGTAACTTTACTGGCTCTCTTTTTTCAACTCCCTTTTGCATCATTAGTCTTCCATGAAGAATCTCTTATCAAAGTAATCCTTATTGTTTATCTTATGAAGTGATAAAAATAAGGATATTTTTGTTGTTGCACCAAAATTGCCTTCATCTTCAATCTTAATGGATAATATCTTAGGCTTAGCCCTCCCATTGGCTTCTTGGAGATATTTTGCTTTTGTCTTCTAGCTTCCATTGATCCTGTTGCAGATTCATATCTCAGTTAATTAATTCCCTTCAACTGTATCCAATTTACTGCTAAATCTAATCATTGATTTCTGAATTGTGAACATTGTACTTTATCAGTCCTAGAACTTCAGGTTGGGGCTTTTCTTCTGTATAAGCAAAGATAAAGCCAAGAACTCCATACACTGCTACCATTGTCATTTGCTGAGTATTTACTTTTGTTTTTGATTATTCTGTTTGTCCATTAACAGGAAAATATATAAGGAAATAGAGCTTTACTCATTATTAGGAATGAAATACTATGATTTGCAAATATAGGTGAAACTTGGACCAGGAAGAAAGGTCATAAGGTAAGAAAGACTTCAAAACCAAATGTTGCATGACTTTGTTATTATAAAAAACATTGAAAATAGATAATATATAAAAGTAGAGGGCAGACTATTTTGGAAGAGAAAGGATGAGGAGGGGTAGCAGGAGAAATAGCAATGAAAGTCTTTAACCATTTTTTATAGTAATTGCCTAATGTTTGCAATAGAATCAGTTCTTTGTGAACCTTATTGATTTTATTTTTGAATCATGTTGTAGATAAATCTATAATACACTACAATTTAACATGAAACATTAACTTTATGATAAATTGATTTTAAAAAATCCCTCATTTGTTGTATCGATATTTAGTTCCCTAAATTTGAGTTCCTGCATGCGCAAATGAAATGATAATAAAAAAGAAAAAATCTTGATTCCTGGTAAGGACTAACTGTATTTACAATAGATGAAGATACTTACAGACCAACAAAACGCAGAGCCATGGAGCCAAGTCCAAACAACACATCTACACTATACCTCCTGCACCTATGGCTCAGGGATCATCATGGAAGAAGGGGCAGAAAGAATGAAAGAGCACACAGGAACTTCACCAGCCCAGTGGCAAGGATTCTTTCTGGTCTGTTTGGGCTGGTGCACTGAGCAGACCTTGGGCACAAATTCTGTAGCCAGTCCCACAACACCCAGAGGAAGCTCCACTCCAAGGCACTCTTACAAACCCTGGATCAGAATATTAGAGGTGAGAAGGACACAATATCTGTCCCAACACTGAGAGTAACTGGGACCAACGGGACCCAAGCACGTAGGAACTCTACCAGCCCAGTGATATAGATTCTATCCTCTCTGCCTAGGCTGGTGAAAACCTTGCATTGAGTCCCATAATTCCCAGAGGAAGCTGTACTCCAAAGTACTATAATTAGCCCAGGATCACAGGATTCCCAGAATCATAAGATCACAGAAACAACTTGACTCTGAAGATTTTTGACACAACCAGGATCACAGGAAGGACAGGCCACAGTCAGATTTAGCCAGGGTAGGTAGCACTAGAGATAACCAGATGGCTAGAGACAAGCATAAGAACATAAGCAACAGAAACCAAGGTTACTTGGCATCATAAGAACCCAATTCTCCCACTATAGTAACTCCTGGACACACGATCACATTGTAAAAGCGAGATTCGGATCCAAAAATCACTTCTCATGGGGATGACAGAGAACATTAAGATGGAAATAAATAGCTTCCTTAAAGAAATATAGGAGAACACAGGTAAACAGCTAGAAGCCCTTCAAGAGGAAACACAAAAATCCCTTAAAGAACTACAGGTTAATACAATTAAACAGGTAAAGGAAATGAACAAAATCATCCAGGATCTAAAAATGGAAATAGAAACAATAAAAAAATCACAAAGGGAGAAAACCCTGGAGATAGAAAACCTAGGAAAAAAGATCAGGAGTTATAGATGCAAGCATTACCAACAGAATACAAGAGATAGAAGAGAGAATCTCAGGAGCAGAAGATACCATATACTGATACATTGATACAACATTCAAAGAAAATGCAAAAAGCAAAAAGGTTTTAACCCAAAACTTCCAGGGAATCCAGGACACAATGAGGACGACCAAACCTGAGGATAATAGGTATAGAAGAGTGAAGACTCCCAATTTAAAGAGCCAGTAAATATCTTCAACAAAATTGTAGAAGAAAACTTCCCAAACCTAAAGAATTTGATGCCCGTGAACATACAAGAAGTCTACAGAACTCCAAATAGACTGGACCAGAAAAGAAATTCTTCCCACCACAACATAATAGTCAAAACAACAAGTGCACAAAACAAAGAAAGAATTTTAAAATCAGTAAGGAAAAGTCAAGTAACCTATAAAGGCAGGCCTATCAGAATTATACCGGACTTCTCACCAGAGACTATAAAAGCTAGAAGATCCTGGGCAGATGTCATACAGTCCCTAACAGAACACAAATGTCAGCCCAGGCTACTATACCCAGCAAAACTCTCAATTACCATAGATGGAGAAACCAAGATATTCCATGACAAAACCAAATTTACACAATATCTTTCCACAAATCCAGCCCTACAAAAGATAATAGATGGAAAACTCCAACATAAGGAGTGAAACTACACCCTAGAAGAAGCAAGAAAGTAATCTTTCAACAAAACCTACACAAACATCATTCCACCTCTAACAACAAAAATAACAGAAAGTAACAATTACAATATCTCTTAATACGAAAATTAATACTATCAATTTATCCTAATCAATGCAAATTCAAAAGTGTAAGGAATTGTAAATTTGTTGGATGTCATCTGGTGGTCTCTCTAATTTGGCAATTGGAGAAATAGGTCCAATATTGTATAATCCATATACTCTTTCTGCTTGTTTGTACCTAACAGTGTCTTGCCAGGTACCACATAATGGTTTTGAAACCATGCTTCTCCTATCTCCACTTCTATTAGTAAGATTGCTTATTTGATGTTTTGACACTATAATATGGTTTTCAGAACAGCTTACATATTTCAAAAGTATTTATACAGCCAAAAGAAATGTAAACAATTAACTTGGGAGGTGGCTTCTAAGAGAACAACAAAGAGTAAGACTGAATGCTTGGCTTGACATTTGTAGCTCTTGTATCAGGTTTGAAGAAGAGGACTTTATAAGTTATTCTTCCTCTCAGATGAAGGCATTTCCAAATTATCACAGCTAATGAACCAAATTCTTACCCTCACCTAATATCTGTGCCACCCTCCAAGCAGAACCATTGTTCATTGAAACAGTTGGTGAATGACTTCACTGACAGACCATCTTAATACACACACCATATCTTAGATGAATGTAACCTATTCTCTATGGGCTGAGAATTAAGGCAATCACTCCAGTCAAATAGATTCAACCATAGCAGGAAATCTGTATCCAAAAATCTTTCCTACAATTCACTCCTTGGCACAGCAGAACTGTCAACTCTTAGCTTAGCTACTACGGAGGTAAAATCCTGTTGTGATGTTAGGGGTGTTGAAGTACAGTCTTATTACAATGAACTCCAATGTTTAAAAATTGTCTTTATTTTGGGCTTGTACCACAGTAAGAGCCAAGATTTTAAACTTTATAAAAATAAAACAAACAAACAAATCAAAGGACTTTATCTATTTATGTTCATTAAAAAAAACTAGTAGTGATATATTATTTTAAAATATACAGCTAATATGTTTGGGGTTATTAAAAATTTATATTGAGAAAAACATATGCATTTTCAGTATTGCTGCAGACAAGCATCTACACAAGACTGTTTAATTGATTGTTTCATATCAAACAACTTTTATACCACTCACTTTTGTTGTTATAATATTTTATAAAATTTAAAGAATATGACAAAATTAAAAAAAGGTATTTCAGGTATTGAAGGGAGTCTCTGGGAGGAGTTGGGGTTCAAAGGGGAAAGAAGAATGTGATGTAATTCTATTTACTTAAAATATGTTTTAAATTAAATCAATTTAAATTAAATTAATTAAAAAATGTTAACAAATTCAGATAAACTGAAATCATGTGTCTTTCTCATCATAATGCAATAAAACTTAAATCAATTAAAAATTTTAGAAAAAGGAGACTAGCCTATAAATATCATCATGGGATATAGAGATGGAGAGAAAAAAGCAATTGTGTGTACTGCCAAATAAAATATTATCTTTTTTAAAATTAAAAAAAGAAGAAGAATGTAAGAGCAGAGAAGAGCAATATGAGTGAGTTGTGAGATCGAGTTTCCTAGGAATGTCAGCAGTTTAACCTATAAAGTTTCACCAAATGACTATCTAAACAAGATTTGGACAAAGACAGCAACAACAGACATGTTAATGCGGACAGAGAAAAGTACAGGAGGCCTCAACTCTACACAAAGAACTGTAGGCAGCCAAAGAATGCTGAGAGTGGAAGAAATAGTGCTCTCCAGGAGCGAGCACACTGATGGGTAATCTAATACAAACTGGTCAGCCCTGAACACATAGATACAAGTAACATTCTATAGATGGAGCAGGCTGTGCTTATGTGTTTACAAGTGTGTGTGTGTGTGTGTGTGTGTGTGTGTGTGTGTGTGTGTGTGTGTATGTAACAAAAAATTTGATGAAAAAAAGATGCTACTAATTGAAAAATAGAAAGCAAAGGAAGTTCATACATATAAGAACATTTCAGGGGGAAAGGGAAGTAATGTAATTATATTCGAATCTCAAAAATAAATGAATACCTTTAAAAGAACTTTCTGACTACTGGCTGGTAATTATTCAAGTACTGTCATTTGCCATATATCAAGTATTCCATAAGTAAAAGTCAGTTAGCAACTTGTTGCAGTCTTTGACAGTCATAGTTCCTGCACTAAAATGATGCTTCCATGTTAAGTAACAGCTAAAGGGCAAAAGCTGAAACATGGAAATAGTTTTAAATTCTGACCACATTGTTGGGAGGGGGAGTGTTACATGCTTTGTTACTATGAACCCTTAGTAGTCTTTCTTTCTGAATGAATATAAGTGCACTGCTTGCATGCATGTTGGCTGCAAAGGTCAGAAAACGGTATTGTACCTCCTGAAACAGTAATTAGAAATTGTGAGTCTCTGTGTAGGTGCCAGGAACCAAAGCCAGGTCCTGTGTAAGAACAAGTACTCTTAGCTACTGAGCCACTTCTCCTGTCCCTGAGAGACTACTTTAATATATTAAATTTGGGGTCTAAAAAGATGATTTGGTGGTCCAGAGCATGTATTGCTCTTGCAAAAGGCAAGAGTTTAGTTCTCAGCACCCAAGTCAGGCAGACCCCAACTCCCTATTAGGCCAGTTCCAACTGATTTCACCTCTGATCTAGGTTCCAGCACACGTGTGCACATACCAACACACATACATCTCATTAGGAAAAAAGAAAAAGAAAAAACTCTTACACTTAATGAAAACCACTAAAGCAGTACTAAACAGAGAAATTCTGTTAAAGTCCTTTTTACTAATAATCTTATTAAATTAACAAAACTTGACTTCCCTGGCTTAGTACTTCTCCAACTTAGGGGAGACATCAAATGTTCCTCTTCATAATTGCTCTGAAAAGATAACTTCTTCTATTATTATCATGTGCCAGGGGCTCTGTGAAAATTTTCCAGGAGCCAGAGGAATATATGAATTCAGAATATATTTTTTTGTGATTACCATAGCCTGATATAAAAGTCAAATAGAGGACACTCCACTCCTGAAGTAATGCTTTTAAAGCATGTATATATTAATTATGCCCAACAAGATGGCTCAGCAGGTAAGGGAAACTTGCAGCCAAGACTGTCATTTTAACAAAGTGCTTAAAGGCTAGTTTTGTATTTTAGTAAGGAACAGATTTATTTAGAACACAGCTCTAGATGTTTCAACAACATGAAATCAACCTGTGGTCAGTTCTAGTGAGGGAATTGTGGGAAATAGCATCATTACAGCTGAGCAAATGGAAGAGATTCAGAGTTAAGGATGAGGCATGCTCTCTTTTATAACAGTTAACTTCACAACCACTACCTCATTCCAGGAGACTAGAATTTACATCAAGTAAATGACTCCAAGAATACTATCATCTCCCACTTAGACCTAGTCCATAAAGGTTGTACCACACCTTAGAGATGACAGAACTTCTGTCACAGTGGTAAGAAAACTTCAAGGGCATAAGACTTTGAGGAACAAACAGCCACACACCATATCAAAACCATGGAATGAAAAAGTCTTTAACCCAAGAGAGAATGGCGGATCCCGTATGGAGCAGAGACTGAAGGAAGGGTAAGCCAGCCTAAATACAGCTATCTCCTGAGAGGCTCTGACA
>NW_022196896.1:59441521-59451092 GCF_008632895.1 Mastomys coucha | reverse complement strand
TTTTTGGAGGGGAAACTGGGAAAGGAGAAAAAAAAAAAAGAAAAAGTCTTTAACCATATGCAACTTTTTATTTATAAGATTTCCCACTTCATATCATGTTACTATGATTGACGACAGGAGTTTTGCAAGCAAATCTACCTTCAAGCAGACATAAGGTTTGTCATACTTCATCACTTCAGAGAAAATATAGTACATCAGCTAAGTCTTTAATTCTTATTATGGGAAAGTGTATAGCTCTAGTGAATGGAGATAGAATTTCTAAACTAGATGTCCAGAGACTGGGCCATAATCTTTCATGAGTTACTTATTCTCCCACTAGGTCTCCTTATTTAAATATTTGGAAACTTTGATGATTTAATTATAAGATCAAGGAACAAGAAAAAAAATGATTTCTTTCTCTTCTTGCATGACTACTGGTAGGTAATGATTTAAGTTTCTAGAATTTAGTGTCATACTCTTTTTCTCCTCATCCAACGATTTTTCAAGTACTTCTTCTCAGTATATTGACAGATAGATGTGTTATGAGATGGCTGTCTTCTGGTAAAGCTCTGTATGGATGTCTCTATTGTAACAGTGCAATCTTTAACACTAACATACAGCTAAGATCCCAGTGGACCGAACTATTCACAGCATAAACTGTGTATAGACACTCCTAATTTGAGAATCACTGGAAAAGAAGAGTAAAAAAGTCTTTATGTTCAACAAGGTAGATTGTCCTGTCTTAAAAGACAGCTGTTGCTTTTATTATAAACAAGGTTTCTACAGATAAGTCATTATTTAGTTGAATGTAACTCAAACACCCAAAGGGAAAGACTGTGGCTAATGCTTAAACTACTGTATGGTGTGGTGAACTTAAGGTTGGTAGTGTTTTCATAGTGGTCTATGCTAGTCAGAATGAAGAATACCTGGGTTTTCTGTTCATCTTCATTTGTGACAAGTACATCTCTCAGAATGAGCACATAATAACAAATATTAGCATCAGGTTGCTGATTCAGGATGGATGAGATTGCCAGTGTGGGAAAGTAAGGGAAGCAAGCTCTGTCCAGAGATAGCAAGGTAAACTGAACATACACAAAGAAAATAACCACCATTCTTACTATGAGAAGAACTGATTTTGAATATCAAACAGTAGGAGGTGAAAAGCTACCAACAATGACATCACCAGAATTGAACTTTCCCCAGAGAGAAAGTTAGATAGAGAAAACATAACTGAGGCTACAGACCCTGTTGTCTAGAGGATTTATTCTATTTTACTTCCACTTTGGTTTTAGAGTGTATCTGTGGATCTGTCCAATAACGCCACTACCTTGTAAGAATTTTATCTCTAGTCCATAAACTATATTTGTTGCATGGATTATTCATACTGATATTGATCAAATATTGTTCATAATTTTATATAGTATTAGAGCAAGTGACTAGTATGTCTGTTGTGAATCAAATATAAGGAGAAATGCTAGGAAAAGATGCTATCCTAGGTCACATGACAGTCATAAATGGCCTAAGGCTAACATCACCAGAGATGAGAATGCTTCACAATTTCTTAGAGTCATTGACATTTAAACCAATGTCACCACAACAAATACCTTTTTGTATTTTGGAGTTATATTCCAACTTCTGTCACTCAAAATATTTGAAGGCCACTGATGATGGGGTTGTTTTGCACAAAATAAATCATACACCTTGAAGTAATACTTACAAGCTATTTGAAATATTACCTGTTCAAATGTATTCACTGTTTAACACTTGTTAATTGGGTTTTAATATAAAAGAATTTCATATCAAAACATATCTTATTATTGGAATTACAAGAATCATTCACTTAGACAAAATATAATTTTGTCATGGAAGTAAAATAGTTTGTAATATATGTGTAGAAGTTGGAAATCCATTTAATATAAATATTTATTCAAAATGCAAAGTATGCACATCAAAAGCTACTTTTCAATATAAATGGGAAAATTACAAAGTCCTGTTATTGAATTAATTATAATTTTTATTATTAGAAAGAAATTACCAGGGGCATTCATATGATGAATTTCAGTGTACATATAAATAAGTTAATCTAATATGCATTGCCTTGAAGATCATTCATAATTAACTGAATTTAAACTTGTAATAGTGTGATTTATTAAAATCAGTCTTTTAGAGATATAGTTTAACTATATTTTCAAGAACATTTAGAGGTGGAATGAAGCACCAAATGTGGGGAATGCTTATTTTATTTACCAAGAAGAGAAATAAGTCATCTTATGCCCACCAGAGATACATTATATAACGTGCATTTTTTCTAGAATTTTTTATTAGATATTTTCTTTATTTACATTTCAAATGATATCTCCTTTCCCAGTTTCCCCTCTGAAAAAAACAAACGAACAAACAAACAAACCCTGTTCCTTCCCCCTCCCCCTGCTCACCAACCCACCCTCTCCTACTTCCTGGCCCTGGCATTCCCCTACACTTGGGCATAGAACCTTCACAGGACCAAGGCCTTCTCCTCCATAGATGACCAACTAGGACAACCTTTGCTATAGATAGGCTGCTGGAGCCATTAGTCTCAACATGTGTACTTTTTGGTTGGTGGTTTATATCTGGCCAATTTTACAATTGGCTGTTTTTATAGAGCATAGGAAATAGATTAGGATACAAAGGAGAGAAGATTCAGGTTATAGAGCATATGAAATAGATTAGGATACAAAAACGACTGGATAGGCACTGAATTACCACTCTCACAATTAATACATAGCAGTAACAAAGAATGTGGCTGTTTGTAAGAATGGTTTGAAAAGCAATTATTACTTAACATAGGTCGGATTGGACCTATGAGGCAGAACTTGGTACACATGCAGAGAGATGGAAGGTCAGATGAAAACACAGGTGCATCATGGTCACCTAGGAGACAGGAACAAAGATCTGAAGAAAAACCTAAGCTGCCAACTCCTTAACCTCAGACTTGTTGAGGTCCAGTCTATGAGACAATCTATTTTGTATAAACTGTAGCTAGTCTATTTTGTTATGCCAACCCACCCAAACTAATAACTGATCAGCAGAGAGAACATTGAATATTGATTTAATATTAGAGATGACTTTACTGAAGGGTTTATTAGATTTATTGGGCTAGCTAACTAGATGGAATTAAGAAGGCAAAAACTGGGGTTTTTAGTTAGTTCATGAAGTGGGCTATTACCTCACCAAGTGTTATCAATTGTTATCAATCAAAATCATTCAAATAGTGAAATTGTGGACAATTATATACACTTGGCATTGTACATAAAGCCCAGTGAGAAAGCCTGAACTGAGGGTGGCTTATGGTGAAAGACTGGATAAAGTCCACTCCACTCTCTCAGCTTAATGGGAAAACACACAGAGATCTAGCTCACTTTAACTATTTTTAAGACACATAATCACAATCTGTACAGGACTGATCAAATGAAGGAACATCACACAGAAGAGAATTGTGTGTGTGTCTGTGTATTGTGTCTATGTGTGCTGTGTATCTCTGTCTGTGAGTGTATCTGTGTGTTGTGTATGTATGTGTGTGTCTATGTCTCTGTGTGTCTGTCTCTCTCTGTCCCTCTGTCTCTGTCTCTCTGCCTGTCTCTCTCTTCTCTCTGTCTCTCTGTCTCTGTCTCTGTCTCTGTCTCTCTCTGTCTCTCTCTGTCTCTCTCTGTCTCTCTGTCTCTCTCTCTCTGTCTCTGTCTCTCTCTGTCTCTCTGTCTCTCTCTGTCTCTCTGTCTCTGTCTCTGTCTCTCTCTCTCTCTCTCTCTCTCTCTCTCTCTCTCTCTCTCTGTGTGTGTGTGTATGTGTGTGTGTGTGTGTGTGTGTGTGTGTGTGATATGCACATGTGTGCAGGCCAGAGACACTGGCAGAGTTATTTTCAATCTCTCTGACCTCTGTTTTACTTCAGTGGTTCATTCACATATGCTTCCTAATTGCTCCTACCTCACACACCTTTCAACTCTATATCCTCCCCAAAATCCCAGTCTTTTTTATTAATCATTCCATTCTTTTACATCTCAAATGATATCCCACTTCCCGGTTATCCCTCCACAAGAGCCCCATCCCACAACCTCCCTCTCTTCCTTCCCCTTTGCCTCTATGATGGTGCTCAGTCACCTACCCACACTCTCCCTGCCCACCACTCCCAAATCCCCCTACACTGGCACATCAAACTTCCACAGGATCAAAGGCCTCCCCTCCCACTGATGTCAGACAAGGCCATTCTCTGCTACCTATGTATCTGGAGCCATGGATCCCTCCATGTACGCTCCATGGTTGGTAGTCTAGTCCCTAGGAGCAATGGGTGGTCTGGCCAGCTGATGATGTCCTTCCTGTAGAATTGTAGAGCTGCAATCACCCTCAGCTCCTCCAGATCTTCTGCCATCTCTCCCACCAGGGTCCCTGAGCTCAGTCTGGTGGCTGGCTCCCAGCATCCACATCTGTATCAGTCACTTGCTGGCTGAACCTCCCAAGGAGCAGTCAAACCATGTTCCTGGTAGCAAGTGCCTCTTAGCATTAGCAAAGGTATCAGGCTTGGTGTCTGCAGACAGAATAGATTCCCAGGTGGGGCAGTCCCCGGACAGCCCTTTCTCCAGTCTCTGCTCTACATTTTGTCTGCTCTTCCTTTAGACAGGAACACTTCTTGGTTAAAAATTTGAGATTGGTGTGTGTTCCCATCCCACCACCAGTAGCAGTGCTTGTCTACTGGAAGTGGTCTCTACAGGTTCTATCTCACTTGCATTTTGACTAAAGTCAACTCCTTTGGGTCCTGGGAGCCTCTCATTTCCCTGACATCTGGGACCCTCCAGTGGCTATCTCCAGTTCCTTATTCACCTGCTGCTACTCATTTTTACTAGATTTCCTGACCCTCTGTACTTCTCTTCTGTCCCCTCCAGTACTTGATACTGCATCCTTTATGCCCTTCTCCTCCTTTCTCCCTCCCAAGGTTCCTCCTCCCTCCATCTCCCACTATCATTCTGATCCCCCCTCAATACAGGACTGAAGCATCCACACCCTGGTCTTCCTTCCTCCTAAGCTCCTAATAGTCTGTGGGTTGTATCCTGGGCATTGAGAGTTTTAGGGCTAATATCCAATTATCAGTGAGTACATACAATGTGTGTTCTTTTGTGTCTGGGTTAACTTACTTACAATGATATTTTCTAGTTCCATCCACTTGCCTGTGAATTTCATGAAGTCATTGGTTTTTAATAGCTGAGTACTACTCCATTGTGTAAATGTACCACATTTTCTGTATCCACTCCTCGGTTGAGGGACATCTGGGTTCTTTCTAGCTTCTGGCTATTATAAATAAGGCTGCTATAAACATTGTGGAACATGTGTCCTTGTTATGTGTTGGAGCATCTTTTGGATATATGCCCAGGAGTGGTATAGCTGGGTCTTCAGGTAGAATTATTTCCTGTTTTCTGAAAAACAGCCAGACAGATTTCCAGAGTGGTTGTACCAGCCTGCAATCCTACCAGCAATGGAGGAGTATTCCTCTTTCTCCACATCCTAGCTAGCATCTGCTGTCACCTGAGTTTTTTATTTTAGCCATTCTGATTTTGATCTTAACCATTCACATTTCTTTAAGTGCTTATCTTTTTAAATTTTGTTTTATGATGCATTGAGTAGGACTGGGTCCATCTCTGTGACTGTGGATTCAGAAGGGCCCACTGAAGCCTTCTGGGCTCACTACTGGCTGCACAATTTAAGGTAATGATGCCTCCTCTTCCCCAGTTTTTTAGTGGTCAGTAGTTAAGCAGAAATGTGGAAGAAATGGCCCTGAAACCCTTGTTCATCAGTAATTGTTTAATTATATAGAGCTAGTCTTAGTAAGGCCCAAGATGGAAATGACTGTGTCACTACTGGATGTTGACACTGCTTTAAACAAGACATTTTCACCTTATTCTTAAAACAAGGCCTTTCAGTTAACTTGTGTCTCATGGATTCAGCTATACTATCTAGCAAACATGGCCCCAAAGATCCTCTTATCCCTACCTCTCCAGCATTGATATTATAGACATGTTGTCACATGTAACTTTTTATACAAGCGCTGTAATTCTAAACTCAGGCACACATCTCCCCAGTGCCCAATTATCAAATTCAAACCTTTTAGGATGTGGAAGTTTTGATATTTTCATTTTTAATATCTACCTGAAGATTGCTTACATTCCAAAGGATGCCTTGGCTTATGAGACTGAAATATCTAAGAAAGGAAGAACATTGGTAAAGTTTGACCCTGATATTCACTAAACCATCAACTTTGCATCCTTTGTTCCATCATGAATCTCTCAAACCTCTTCTTCAAGTGACAAATACTCTGATGTCCTTATACTTTGAAACAAAAGCTGTTTTCATAGTTATAGGCTCTGCTTTTATAAGAAATATCCAAGTATGGTGCACAAATTCATAGCAAATGCATGGCCTGAAAATTCATGAAAGATTAATTCTGGAAAATTGGTCAGGCACTAGGACAGGTAATTCATTGATATTTCTAACATTTGAATTATAATTTCTGGGGTAGAGCTAAAAATCTGTGTTACCATAAGATGCAGGTAACCTTTGTGAGTGCTGAAGTTTGACAAATCCTGTTGCAAGATTGTGGTTGAAACTTGGCTACAGGTCAATGTCAATGTGATGATTCGAAAGGAGAGGTACTTGGCATTGAGCCTGACTATTCAAGTTCAATCCCCCCATCTGGAAGAAAGAGAGAACCAACTCAAGCAAGTTGTCCTCTGACTTCCACACATTCATGGTGATGATCACAAACATGTATCACTTGTGCGGGTGCGCACAAACACACACACACACACACACACACACACGTACTCAGGTACACACACATAAATAAGCAAACACACATATACACACAAAACACACACATGCATACAAACACACATACACACACACTCACACACGTACTCAGGTACACACTCATAAATAAGCAAACACACATATATACACAAAACACACACATGCATACAAACACACATACACACACATACACACACGTGTACATAAAACTTGGATTCATATTATCATATAAGAGTGAACCTACAGGAGTACAATAGCCTGGGTCCATCTCAGACGTTCCATTATTTCAGCATGAAGTGTGGATTCACCAGTACTAATGAAGACACTCCTTTCTTGTCATAGCTCAACACACAGGGTTCAGCTCTCATGCTTAACTTAAGTAACACTTTTCCACAAACACTGCTTAAATTTCAATGGCAATGGTAAATTAACTATTAGCAAAAACATAGGGAAAACTTCATGGGTAGTGTTTCAGTCTACAAACATTTATATGAATAACAAGTGCACATTGAGATTAGTGACTAATTGTGTTACATTTTTAAATAACCTTCACCATTGATTACTACATATCTGTATTTGGTGTGTACATACATCTTTCTGCAAGAATGTCAAATGGCATAATATATGTGAGTAATCAGAAGAGAAATTTGGCCAACAAAGATAAAAGAGCAGCTCAGGATGGCAGATAACATTGGAAGTAAAATGTCAAGAGAGTTATAAACACAAAAGTTGACTGTGAAAATGTGGACATGATGCTCTTGGTTCAGTCAGCTCTTGATCCGAAGCAAAAAATTTTAGTTAAAAAGAATGTACACTTATCAGCAGAAGAAATGTTGTGTAGAAAAGAAAGAAAATGTCCAAGAGAGAGTAACTTTAGCAAAAATTTTATATTAAGGAAATCCAAGGCCCATGAAGATGTCACAGTGCTTAAAGTACTTGCTCAGCAAAGATGAGAATCTGAGTCCCCATCCCATTCTTCTATGTGATTGCACATCCCCACATCCCCAGTGTTGTGGGGAAGATGGGTGAGTCCTGGTAGGTTGCTGTCTAACTGGTCTGGCAGAAATGGACTTCAGGTTCAGTGAGAGACCCTAGCTCAAAATAAATAAGATGGGAAATGATTGAGAAACCTATCCAGAAGTGAATTTCTAGCCTCCACACACTTGTAATAGTGTAATTATATACACACAGACACACGCATACACACATGAACTCTTAAATTATTAATTACAAGTGATAATGATTGGAAGCCAACCAATCAAGAGAAAATAAAATATGAGTATTGAGTATTGCAAATTATACAGAACATAAGCACGATTCAAATTACATTTAGTAACTTTTTGCAAAGTATGTATTTTTTTTATTTTTGAGACTGTAATATAATAATATCATTTCCCCATTCATGTTTGTTCCTACAACACTACTTTTCAAATAACAACCTCTTTTTATTAAATGTTATTGCATGTGCATATATACATATATTACTGAATTATCATTCACAATTTGTAAAATGATGCTTGAATATATGTTTTCAGGACTGACCATTTGATATTGGATATTTCTCTCACTCTCCACATTCCTTAGTTGCCTATAGTTTTTTGTGTAAAAATGTAAATTTTCTTAAGCTTTATATTTTAGTGTACATTGTAATAATAGTTCAAGTTACTTTGAATAGTATATAGCATTAATGAAGCAAAAAATGTGTATTTACGACTTTGACAAAAGTATACAAAGGTCAGAGAGCA
Organism: Mastomys coucha; assembly: GCF_008632895.1. Taxonomy (NCBI): domain Eukaryota; kingdom Metazoa; phylum Chordata; class Mammalia; order Rodentia; family Muridae; genus Mastomys; species Mastomys coucha. Next base: position 59,442,537 of record NW_022196896.1, on the reverse strand, counting down.
ACTATAATTTTCTTGACACTTATAATTAAGATTACTTTGCATAGTTCAAGGTTCAATGGCTATTCCTATAGTTATCTACTATCATGAATAACCCAAAGAAATTGTATGGTTAGACATATATATCTCTTGTGGTACAGCCATGAATTCAACAGATAAAGAATGCACAATTAAAACATCAAAATTATGTGGAATGTGTTTAGATATTTTTTCTGATAATCATGCCCTAACAAAATCTTATATACCCTTTGCATAATGGTAGATATTAAATAATTTAAAGATTTCTTAAAACATATTATGCTATTATAAATATTGTGCTATTATATATAAGGAACTTGACATCATTACATTTTGTCATCAATGAAGTTCAAGGAAATAATAAGATTCTCAGAGGTGCTGTTATTATTGAGTACCACTAGTTAGAGCAGAGATATAAAAATGTAGTCCTTGAACCATTAAAATCAACTGAAACAATGGAATCTATTGGAGATAACCTAGCCTGTAGTTTGCTCATCTTGGAATTGTGCCTCGTATAAAGTCTGTTTTGTTTTCTCTCATAGTATCTGGGAACTTATTGAAGCATCTACCTACTATAGATTGAGAATCATTTATAGAAAATAAAGAACCTTTCTTCCTATATTTCAATCTTTCTAGATATTCATAATGTCATCACAAGTATTCTTACCTCTGATAAAGGAAGCAAAGAAGAATCCAAGAAAAAAACAAAAACAAAAACAAAAACTTGTCTACTAAGTAGTGATGAGAGTTTTTTAAGTCAGATGACATTACAAAGTTTATTGATTTAGGTGAACAGAAAGATTTGATACATACAGATGTTCATTACAAACAAGTGAAATTTTAAACTTTAGAAAACAAAAAGAAGCCAGTCAGTGGTGGCGCATGCCTTTAATCCCAGCACTCGGGAGGCAGAGGCAGGTGGATTTCTGAATTCGAGGCAAGCCTGGTCTACAGAATGAGTTCCAGGACAGCCAGGGCTAAACAGAGAAACCTTGTTTCAA
>NW_022196896.1:59431306-59441511 GCF_008632895.1 Mastomys coucha | reverse complement strand
AAAAAAAAAAAAAAAAAAAAGAAGACTTTTATTGACTTTTACATGAACATATAGAAAAAGAAAGATTTTTTAATATATTCTATATAAAAGTCATAGACACATCTACTTAGGGAAGTATTTGCAGCATTAATAGAGTTGATTTTAAGAATATTAGACCAAAAATCTCAAGGTTATTTTCAGCTATGATAATAAATCTTTCATGAGCTACCAGATTGTATTTGAATATCCAAGTAGACAATTGCCTGTGCAGAGAGAGGATTTTTATCACAACCCTTGACACTTCAATTTGTATAATCACATATCCCATACACCTAGCAGGGGCAAGGAAACTTGGGAGGCACCTTCTGAACTCATGTTGCATTGCAAATGTCAAGAACAAGAAGAACCAAATCATGAATAATTGAAAAGTTAGTAATTGTCTTTTTATTAGAGAACTACTTAAATTACACTTAAACTACTCTGAATTCCATCAGAGTGCCATAATGTTATAACCAACAGGGTATGGTTTTGGCTTTGAAATAAATTTCATTAAGAGTAGTTTTGCTTCCTCATGGCTGTGATGAACATAAAAACTTTCCTTAGATAGTTTGGACAGAAGAGGGAGCATTGTATTTGTCATTAAGACTATCATAAAACCTCAAGAACTCCCTCAATGTTAAGTGATCAAGCATTGTCTCCCTGCTTAGGATGAGTATATTAAAAATAAGGCAAGGTTATAATTTCCCACCCAAAAAATAGAAGAAAGCTTTAATTTTTGCCTAAAACAACTGGGAAAAGATTAAAAATATGATATAATGCAGAACAATGCCCTGTGATAGACATAAAGAGTTGATTTCCAGTGAATGACAAAGATTCTTTTCTCCACCAGACACTAGTCACCATCTCTGAACTCTTAGCCACACCCTGACTTTTGGGCCCCCATATGTATCTGCACTATTCAGTTTTATTATGAATCCTAATAAGCCACATGTACCAAATCCTTCATCCTTATTATCTAACTGCGTCCATCATTGTTTTCCATTGCCCAGATGATATCAACTCACTCCAACCAGCTTTTAGGTTTAACTAAAATGACACTTGTTCCCAGTGTTTCCTCTCAGTAAATTTCCATCTTTTGATCTCCCATTCTGCCTTATAGCCATAAATTCCTACTTTTCTTTGTTGCATTCAGAGTTGCAGACAATCTTTGTTCCCTGTAGTAAAGCCCCAGTGGAGTACACTAGTTCCCCGGGGTTGGGGGGGGGGGGCGCGGAAAGGATTCCTTACCACTTTTTAATTCTTTATTATTTTAAAATTTATGCATGCATAGGCATTTTGCCTACATTTATATCTGTGCACCACTTGTGTGTCATGCCCACTGAGTCCTGAAAGGGGCACAGAACCCTTTGAACTGACATTACTGATGGCCATGAGGCACCATGTATGTTAGTGTTGGATCCAAACGCAGATCCTCTGTGGGAGAAGCAAGGGTTCTAAATCCCCGATTCATTCCTCCACTCTGAATTCTTTTCACATCACCTTAGTGCTAGGATACTTTCCAGCTACATCACAAGCAGTGGAATTGAAACAGAGCCCAGGCAACTCTGTAGTTCAGGAAGATCCATGTTAAAGCATAGAACGACTCAGAGAGCCAGAGATCTAATGCAGAGTTCACAAACAGGAGTTCCAAAGAACCTTTGGAAACTCAACAGGGGAGCTGGGTTGTTTTCATCACTATGAAATAACAACATACCTGTGGACGGCTAATGTATCAAAGAGATTTATGTTTGATGTGAGTTTAGAAACTGAGATCCCATAATTAATCAGCTCCATCTGCTGCGTGTCAGGTTGTGGTCTCATGAGGATGGCTGTATAGTAACTAAGTGAAGTGGTAGCTTTACTGTGATGTTCAACATCTCTTTAGGAGAATATTTATATCGTTCCACCAAGAACGTGGGACAGATGGAATTTATCTATCGAATTTCAAGAGAGAGAAAAAAGTTCTGAATGGATTGTTGCTTGCCCCCAGAGACAGCTAATATCAAAACTGTGGATAAAGTACTGTGTTCTAGGTTTACATGATCAAAATTTAAAGAAATTACGGTTTTCAAGTATTCCTAAGTGTGTCCGGCTCGGTAACAACCTCACATTAATCAAGCTCATAAAATACTAACCTACAAAACAGATTGCTAATATATTAATTCAAATGAGATAGGACTTCCAAAGGTCAGGAGACTTTGTGTCAGCTGGTCAGTATATCCTCGCGTCAGTAATAAAGGCTTTATGGGAAGCAGGTGTCATCAGAATACTGCTTGGTGAGCAAGGGCAATTAGGAAGATTATCATAATGGTTATGATAGTCTGAGGCAGCCAGCACAGCCCTGTGTCCTCCTTGGACAATTCTGAAATTACTCTGATATATATCGGTTCTTTTACGATCTCTTTTATGGACTCCACACTCAACTTCTACCTTCATGTAACCTGTTCTTACTTCTTTTTCTAAATATTAAAATGACACAGATTATATCTTTTGGTACACCAATTGTATTTCAGAATGTCTTCAGAATGTTACCCTGGAAGTTCCTTGTCTAACTTTCAGCAATGCCTTTTTCTTTCTGATCTCACCCAAGAAAATGACATGACCAGTGTCTTAGTTTGGCATGCAGATTATTGTTTTTGCAGATAGTTGGTTTTATATGTCAATTCTCTTCAATATCACAAATCATGAGATGTGGTTTTTCTTAAGCATTGTGGTTATTGCCTTGTTTATAATAGCCAGAAGCTGGAAACAACTAGGATGTCCCTCAATGGAAGGATGAATATGGAAAATGTGGAACATTTACACAATGGAGTACTGCTCAGCTATTAAAAACAATAACTTTATGAAATTCACAGGCAAGTGGATGGAACTAGAAAATATCATCCTGAGTGAAGTGACCCAGACACGAAAGGACACACATTATATGTACAAACTGATAAGTGGATATTAGCCCCAAAGCTCAGAATATGCAAGATACAACTCATAGATCATAAACTTAAACAGAAAGGAAAACCAAAGTATTTTCTATCCTTTGGGCTTTCTTTACCATGAATTTCTTGTTCATATTTGATACCATTCTTTATGACTGTCCAACCCATCGCTAAGCCTTCTATTGATTACGTTGTACCCGTTCCCAAAATACACACAGTGACATACATGTATGTTGATTCGTTTCTTAGAGGGTAGAGATTATTTTACTCATTATACGGTACTATATTTAACTAGTCTTCACCTATCAGCTATATTAAGTTTAGAAGGTGTAGTAACAAACAATTGGGGTGTTTACTTAGGTGAATTAATTGACCATCACACCTGAGATGCAATCCACTGTTTTGAGTGGAATCCTCATATCCTCAAAATATCGGACTTCTATGGAATAAAACTATGTTTTACCAAAAATCCCATGTTGGAACTTATACATTCAATATCCATATCCTATAAATCTGTAGTTACAGATAGTATCTTTAATGAGATAATTAAGATTGAAGGACAATAATTAAATCATTGAAAAAGAAAAGATGCCTTATCTCCCTGTCTCCTCTGTCTCTCGTATACACATATACAGACTCTCTCTGTATCTATCTCCATCTCTCCATCTGTCTCTCTGACTTTATTTCTCACTGGGTCTCTTGTCTCTGACTCTGTGTTTCCCTGTCTCTGTTTCTCTCTGTGTTTCTTTGTCTCTCTGAATCTGCTTCTCTGTCTCTGTCTCTGTCTCTCTATCTCTGTCTCTCTCTCTCTCTCTCTCTCTCTCTCTCTCTCTCTCTCTCTCTCTCACACACACACACACACACACACACATACAACAAACACACACACACACATACACTTATGCTCACACTCACACAGAAGAAAGCCATATCAGGATCAAATATGAATTCCCCTTGTTTCCCAATCTATAGTATTAGTACAGAATCTCTTTTTTTTATTAGATATTTTCTTTATTTACACGTCATATGATGTCTCCTTTCCCAGTATCCCCTCCAAAAAACAAACAAACAAACAAACAAAAAGAACAAACCCCTGTTGCCTCACACCTCCCCATACTTCCCACCCCACCCTTTCCCACTTATTGGCCCTGGCATTTCCCTACACTGGGAAACAGAACCTTCACAGGGCCAAGGACCTCTCCTCCCATTGATGATCGACTTTGCAATCCTCTACTATACACATGCTGCCAGAACAATCAGTCCCACCATGTATAGTCCTTGGCTGGTGGTTGAGTCCCTGGGAGCTCTGAGGGTACTAGTTAGTTCATATTGCTGTTCGTCCTCAGGGGATGCAAACCCTTCACCTCCTTTGGTCCTTTCTTTAACTCCTTCATTGGGGACCCTGTACTCAGTTCAATGGATGGCTGTGAGCCTCTAACTCTGTGTTAGTCAGGTACTGCCAGAGCCTCTCAGAAGATAGCTATATTAGGCTGGCTTGTCCTTCCTTCAGTTTCTGCTCCATAGTTAGTCTCTGCAACTCTTTCTATGGATATTTTGTTCCACCTTTTAAGAAGGAATTAAATGTCCACATTTTGGTCTTCATTCTTCTTGAGTTTCTTGTGGTTTGTGGATTGATCTTCCTGTATTCCGAACTTCTGGGCTAAGAACTAGTTTTCAGAGAGTGCATACCATGTGTATTCTTTTGTGATTGGGTTACCTCACTCAGGATGATATTCTCCCGATCCATACATTTCCCTAAGAATTTCATAAATTCATTGTTTTTAATAGCTGTGTAGTACTCCATTATATAGATGTACAACAATTTCTGTATCCATTCCTCTGTTGAGGGACATCTGGGTTGTTTCCAATTTCTGGCTATTATAAGTAAGGCTGCTATGAACATGGTGGAGCATGTGTCCTTATTACATGTTGGAGCACCTTCTGGGTATATGCCCAGTAGCATAGCTGGGTCCTCAGGTAGAACTATGTCCAATTTCCAGAGGAACCGCCAAACTGATTTCCAGAGTGGTTGTACCAGCTTGCAATTCCACCAGCAATGAAGGAGTGTTCCTCTTTATATACAACCTTGCCAGCTTCTGCTGTCACCGGAGTTTTTGATCTTAGCAACTCTGACTGGTGTGAGGTGGAATCTCATGGTTGTTTTGATTTGCATTTCCCTGGTGACTAAGGATGTTGAACATTTCTTTAGGTGCTTGCTTCTCAGCCATTTGATATTCATCAGTTGAGAACTCTTTGTTTAGCTCTGTACCCCATTTTTAATAGGGTTATTTGGTTCTCTGGAGTCTACCTTCTTAAGTTCTTTGTATACATTGAATATTAGCCCTCTATCAGATATAGGATTGGTAAAGATCTTTTCCCAATTTGTTGGTTGCCATTTTGGCCTATTGATAGTGACTTTTACCTTACAGAAGCTTTGCAACTTTATGAGGTCCCATTTCTCAATTCTTGATCTTAGAGCATAAGCTAGTGGTGTCCACTTCAGGAAAATTTCCCCTGTGCCTATTTGCTCAAGGTTCTTCCTCACTTTCTTTTCTATTAGTTTCAATGTATTTGGTTTGATGTGGAGGTCCCTGATCCACTTGGACTTGAGCTTTGTACAAGGAGATAGGAATGGATCAATTTGTATTTTTCTACATGCTAACCCCCAATTGAACCAGCACCATCTGTTGAAAATGCTGTCTTTTCCCCACTGCATGTTTTTAGCTCCTTTGTCAAAGATCAAGTGACCATACTGTATGGGTTCCTTTCTGGGTCTTCAATTCTGTTACATTGATCTAATTGCCTGTCACTGTACCAATACCATGCAGTTTTTATCACAATTGCTCTGTAGTACAGCTTGAAGTCCGGGATTGTGATTCCACCAGAGGTTCCTTTATTGTTGACAATAGTTTTGGCTATCATGGGTTTTTTACTGTTCCAGATGAATTTGCAATTGCTCTTTTTAAGTCTGTGAATAATTTAATTGGAATTTTGATGGGGATTGCATTGAATCTGTAGATTGCCTTCGATAAAATGGCCATTTTTTACTATATTAATCCTGCCAATCCATGAGCATGGAAGATCTTTCCATCTTCTGAGATCTTCTTCAATTTCCTTCTTCAGAGACTTGAAGTTCTTGTCAAACAGATCTTTTACTTACTTAGTTAGAGATACACCAAGGTATTTTATATTATTTGTAACTATTGTGAAGGGTGTTGTTTTCTTTCTCAGCCTGTTTATCCCTTGTGTAGAGGAAGGCCTCTGATTTGCTTGAGTTAATTTTATATCCAGCTACTTTGCTGAAGTTGTTTATCAGGTTTAGGAGCTCTCTGGTGGAATTTTTGGGGTCACTTAAATATACTATCATATTATCAGCAAACAGTGATATTTTGACTTCTTCCTTTCCAATTCGTATCACTTTGATCTCCTTTTGTTGTCTACTTGCTCTGGCTAGGATTTCAAGTACTATATGAAATAGGTAGGGAGAGAGTGGGCAGCCTTGACTAGCCCCTGATTTTAGTGGGATTGCTTCAAGTTTCTCTTCATTTAGTTTGATGTTGGCTATTGGTTTGCAGTATATTGCTTTTACTATGTTTAAGTATGGGCCTTGAATTCCTGATTTTTCCAAGACTTTTATCATGAAGGGATGTTCGATTTTGTCAAATGCTTTCTTAACATCTAATGAGATGATCATATGGTTTTTTTCTTTGAGTTTGTTTATGTAGTGAATTACATTGATGGATTTCCATATATTGAACCATCCCTGTATTCCTGGGATGAAGCCTACTTGATCATGGTGGATGATCGTTTTGATGTGTTCTTTGATTTGGTTTGCAAGAATTTTATTGAGTATTTTTGCATAGATATTCGTAAGGGAAATTGGTCTGAAGTTTTCTTTCTTCATTAGGTCTTTGTGTGGTTTAAGTATAAGAGTAATTGTGGCTTCATAGAACAAATTAGATAGAGTGTCTTCAGTTTTTATTTTGTGGAATAGTTTGAGTAGTATTGGTATTAGGTCTTCTTTGAAGGTTTGATAAAACTCTGCACTAAACCCATCTGGTCCTGGGCTTTTTTTGGTTGGGAGACTATTAATGACTGTTTCTATCTCATGAGCAGATAGTTTCTTTTATGAATGTAGATGCCCTTTGATTTGGAGCATAGAGGTTCAGAATTGAGAATTTATCTTGGTAGATCACACCTTTGATGAATATGAAGTGTCCCTTCTCCAGAATTTTTCTTGGGACCATTGGCTTGGTGAATTCTTTTCCACCCTTTTATTCTGAGGTAGTGTCTGTCTTTGTCACTGAGGTGAGTTTCCTGTATGCAACAAAATGTTGGGTCCTGTCTACATACCCAATTTGATAGTCTATGTCTTTTTAGTGGGGAGTTGAGTCCATTGATATTAATAGATATTAAGGAAAAGTAATTGTTGCTTTCTGTTATTTTTGTTGTTAGAGCTGGAATTCTGTTCATGTGGCTCTCCTCTTTTAGTTTTGTTGGAAGATTACATTTTTTGCTTTTTCAGGGATGTAGTTCCCCTCCTTGTGTTGGAATTTTCTGTTTATTAACCTTTGAAGGGCTGGATTCGTGGAAACATATTGTGTGAATTTGGTTTTGTCATGGAATAGTTTGGTTTCTCCATCTTTGGTGATTGGGACTTTTGCTGGGTATACTAATCTGGGCAGGCATTTGTGTTCTCTTAGGGTCTATATGACATCTGCCCAGGATCTTCTAGCTTTCATAGTCTCTGGTGAGAAGTCTGGTGTAATTCTAATAGGCCTGCCTTTATATGTTACTTGATCTTTTTCCCTTACTACTTTTAAAATTCTTTCTTTGTTTTGTGCATTTGTTGTTTTGACTATTATGTGGTGGGAGGAATTTCTTTTCTGGTCCAGTCTATTTGGAGTTCTATAGGCTTCTTATATGTTCATGGCATCTCTTTCTTTAGGTTAGGGAAGTTTTCTTCTGTAATTTTGTTGAAGATATTTACTGGCCCTTTAAGTTGGAGGTTTTCACGCTCTTCTATACCTATTATCCTTAGGCTTGGTCTTCTCATTGTGTCCTGGATTTCCTGGAAGTTTTGGGTTAGGATCTTTTTGCATTTTGCATTTTGCATTTTGTTTGACTGTTGTGTCAATGTTTTCTATAGTATCTTCTGCCCCTGAGATTCTCTCTTCTATCTCTTTTATTCTGTTGGTGATGCTTGCATCTATGTTTCGTGACTTCTCTCCTAAGATTTCTAACTCCAGAGTTGTCTCTCTTTGTTATTTCTTTATTGTTTCTACTTCCATTTTTAGGTCCTGGATGGTTTTGCTCAATTCCTTCACTTGTTTGTTTGTGTTTTCCTGTAATTCCTTAAGGGATTTTTGTTTTTCCTCTTTAAGGACTTCTACTTGTTTACTTGTGATTTCCTGTAATTCTTCATGGGATTTTTTGTTTCCTCTTTAAGGGCTTATACCTCTTTATCTGTGTTCTCCTGTATTTCTTTAAGGGAGTTATTCATGTCCTTCTTAAATTCCTCTAGCACCATTGTGAGATATGATTTTAGATCCAAGTCTTGCTTTTCCAGTGTTGGGGTATCCAGGACTTGCTGTGGTGGGAGTACTAGGTTCTGATGAAGCCAAGTAGTCTTGGTTTCTGTTGGTAGTGAAAGACCCCCAGAACTGGGGACATCCTTACTCAATCTCAGGATGATGTGACCACCCAATAACTCAAGAGAGACCAAACTTGCTGCAATCACATGAGGTTTATTCAGGCCAGACCTGGGTAGAACTCATAGCCTAGCAGGTCAGAGGGGTTCAACCCCAAACACAAGAAGTGAGGGGTATTTAAAGGGAAAAAAACACAAACTTGGGGGTGAAGGGGTTACCAAGGAAACATAACAAGAGAACACTGTGAAAGATTGGGAGACTTAGAAATTTGGGAAAAAGCATGTTAACGAAAAGTAATATAACAAGCCAGAAATATAAAATAGCCAGTTCCAGGAACTCAGAGCCTCAGGGCTCTGGTTCTCTATACCTGCCCCTCCTGGCTGATCCGAAATGAGGGCCGAACTAGGAATGAAGGTCTACTGGTTTATGAGACTCTCCACCCTGTCGACTGGTAGATGAAGATTACATTCTTAAAATGAATATGTTTCCCTCCCTAACTGTATACCTTGGGTTGGGTCCCTCTGAAATTTTCCACTGTTTATGTCATGTTTCCTTGGTAATCCTCTCCCCGCCCCCAGCTTGTGCTCTTTTCCTTAAATACTCCTCACTTCTTGCGTTCGGGGTCGAACTCCTCTGACTGGCAAGGTCACGAGATCAACCCCTGTACCAGTATCCCCAATAAACCTCATGTGATTGCAGCAAGTTCGGTCTCTCGTGAGTCATGGGGTGGTTACGTCGTCCCGAGACTTGAGTAAGGATCTCCCAAGTTCTGGGGTCTTTCAAGTGGAAAATTCTAAAGAGACCCAGCCCCTATTTGAGTCAGGGTCATAAGTAAAATGTCCTACACACTCATTATGCACAAGAATGTGGTCTGGTCAATGTTATTCACTTTATGGCTGACCATTTCATAGAACTACGCAGATGGCTCATATCCTGCCTTTTGTTCTTGGACCTAACTAGGGGGAGCCTTTGTGGCCAACAGGTTTCTGAAACTGGCTAGTCTACATTCTTGGCTCATTACAGAGACCTTGTATGTCCTTTAAGTAAGGTTATACAGTAGGATTCTTGTGTTTGCCTTTCACCATCTTTTGATCTCTGGTGTTAGATGTTCTTGCTGTCTCTGACTAGAGCTTGTTCCTCCTGTGGCTTTGTAAGCCTGTGTCAGTACTTCTTGGAGATCAGCTCTCCTCTGGTAAATCTCTGGTGCAGATGGGTGAGTTCCTGGGTTAAAGCACTCCCTGGAGGCAGGCTTTCCACTTGCAGGGAATGGGCAGAGAGGGTTGCTAATCCACTGCTGTCACTCGAAGCTGAGAGGATCCTGTCCCTGCTGCCCTGTGACTCCCCTGCGATTCCTGAGGCCTGTGCCTCTTGGCTGGTTCCACCTTAGAAAGCCCTAGTATAGACTCTCAAACAGACTTACCCAAGGTTATTGATATATAGCTTACCATAAATAAAATGGTGATACTAAACTTCATAAAAGAAACAAAAACGAAAGGCTCAAATACATGGAAAATCTGACTCAATGATTGATAAAATTGTAGTTACTCACCACTTATTATTTCTAGACCTGCCTGTAGGATATTTTCTTAACTAGTCAATAAAAAAA
>NW_022196896.1:59429213-59431296 GCF_008632895.1 Mastomys coucha | reverse complement strand
AAAAAAAAAAAAAACACATTCAGAATCTCACCTGTGCTATACATAAATAAATAAATAATTGTAATAATAAACATTTATTTACAATCAAACAATGTACTTCCTACTACCTACTATTCTTTGAAAGGGTTACAACTAAGTTCAGAAAAAGAAGTTGTGATTGAATAGTAACACATTGTAATAAAGATGCACTAAAATATTTCTTTAAGATGGAAACTTTTAGGACTGGATGGAGCACTTACTGCTCCTCTAGGGATCCTGATATCTGTTTCCAGCACTGTAAAGTGACTCACAACAAACTACAACTCTAGGTGCAGTAAACATGATACCCTATTCAGGCCTCTGCACTTGTACATGCTGGACATGCATTCATAAAGGAACTCACATATATATATAAGATAAAAAATACTTAAATATTTTACTTTTAGAAAAGGGAGAATGCCTGTGTTTTTCAAATTCCTTTGTTTAGACTTTATTTCATCGTTAGGAAATGATACAATCTGACTAAGGAATTTCTCATGTCTTACATCTATGAAATCACACAGGTTATCATTTGAATGAGTTACATAGCATCGGTGAACATCCATATATTTTATATATAGCTTCTGTACACACCAAAAGCAGATGTTTAAGACAGTGGTGCAATTTCCTTTATGGTATTTTTCACAATAAGTGTTAGGAACAGTTATATCTATTTAGGTATCAAGTACAATTATTGATTGCTAGGCTCTGTGGATAACTCCAGCTTCTGTCAACATTTAGTATTGAACTACAGAATGATCCCTGAAAGTAGTGTCTTTGCATTTAATGGACATCATATATACTAGTTTTCTTTAGCAAGTATATTTTCAGTTTTTTAGAAGCTTCTCTTAATTTTCCATTACCATACTCTTTCATATATATATATATATATATATATATATATATATATATATACTTTGATAATATATAAACATCCCAAGTATTACTTACCAGCACACACAGCTACAAAGATTATATGCAAACTTACATTTACTCATCTAGCTTGGTGATGTCATTTTGTCATTTGCTCATTTTCAGGGGGAAAACTGACTGATGTTAGATGGTTCTATGCTATGGACAACAAATGTCAATGGAGGTATCACTGCTCCTGCATCTATCACTGACCAGCACTCCTTCAAGTTAACTTTTAATCATTTCCCTTTGGCCACCAGTACTGACTACTTATGTGTGAGAGCCTAGCAACTCAATATCCCAGTTCCTATTTCAAGTAGTTTTACACACACTGCTTATCACCTCTTAGAAATCTTTTCATCTTTAGCAGGAGCAAAATAAAACTGGGAAATGTTAAAATTTTTCCCCTAGAATGTTACCCTTAATTCAACAATGTTTTTCATTGTTCAACATGTTTTCTACTCCAATAAAATTAATTAAATTTATTTCCCTATATTTGAAGATGTTCTCCCCTACAAAGCTTCTACCACATCATTTTCATGCTTATCTTGTCCTGAAGATGTAAGGAAAGTTCACTCATCAGCAGCTGCATTTTTTCTATTAGTGGATAGATTTGACAGATAATGTCCTGGAAATGCAAATCTCTCTGTGTCTCACTATAGCATTGAAAGGCTGGAGAATCTTAGAATTTAAAATAAGGGCATTTAATAGAAATGTATGTATTAATGTGTAACCTTTACCTAAAAGAGGGCAAGGAAAACCTCTGCCACAAGCCAAAAAGGTGGAGTAGCTAGTTCCAGGAACTCAGAGCCTCAGGGCTCTGGTTCCCAATACCTGCCCCTCCTGAATGATCCACAATGAGGGCAGAACTAAGAATGAAGGTCTACTGGTTTATGAGACTCTCCACCCTGTCGACTGGTAGATAAAGATTACATTCTTAAAATGAATATGTTTCCCTCCCTAACTGAATACCTTGAGTTGGGTCCCTCTGAAATTTTCCACTGTTTATGTCATGTTTCCTTGTTAACCCTCTCCCCGCCCCCAGCTTGTGCTCTTTTCCTTAAATACTCCTCACTTCTTGTGTACGGGGTCGAACTCCTCTGACTGGCAAGGTCACGAGATCGACCCCGGTACCGGTATCCCCAATAAACCT
>NW_022196896.1:59409904-59429143 GCF_008632895.1 Mastomys coucha | reverse complement strand
GTCTCTCGTGAGTCATGGGATGGTCACGTCATCCCGAGACTTGAGTAAGGATCTCCCTAGCTCTGGGGGTCTTTCAGCATCTTTGCATTCATTTAGGTATAAGGGTTGACATGTTGGTGTTTGAAAATATATACTTTTTTAGGAGAGAAGAGTAAAACCTAGTGATTAGAAGTAGTACAAATGATTACATTCTACAATTTGTTTTATTAATATTTTAATAGGAAAAATATAATTGTACTGAGGTATAATATGGCCCTTTGATATATGTAATCGAAATGGAAATTTTAAATAAAGTCAATTAACATATCTATTTACTGTTCTGGATATTTTAAATATGTTATTATTGATTATCTTCAAATCTTTACTTTCATTTTTAATTAAGTGTATATATTTATATAATACATATTACCATATATTAATAAATTGTCATATGCTGTTTAAGCTTACTGATAACTGGCTTTGGAACAGGATGGGCATTCCCATATCAGATCAAGCATGTTGTCCCAAAGTATTCTCCAAGAACTCTGGTCTGGAAGTGAGTTGAAACCCTATCTTGTCACAAGGAGAAAGAAGACCAAAATTTCCTTACTCTTGAAAACAGAAAGGTAAATTATTCTAATCAAAATACTGTGCCCTGGAGAACACTTGGAAGGTAAATAAAACATAGTACTATGTTGACCTTCCTAAAACATAAGAATCAGGTAGTATTTATCTCAAATTTTAAAATGCCTGTTGTGATGTTGTCACACTTAGAAATATCTCTAATGATTCCAGTTGTGGCTGGCCTTTTCCACATGACTTTTTCAGTTGTTCTCATTGGATGATGTAAGTGCCTGATCTGATGTTCTGCTAATCTATCTGCTACGTGTTATCTTGTTCCTTTATGCTTATTTACTTTGTACTAATACACCTCTCATTCATAATTGAAAAGATAACTATTATGAATTATTCTCCATATATAAAATTTATTTTTTTAAATACTGGAGATTGAACCTACCAAGACCTCATGGATGCTAGGCAAGTACTGCTAAGCTTCATCCCCTAGCCTCTCTTACAGATTTTTATTTTGAGATAGTCAAAGTTGCCCAATCTGTAGTTGAACTGACAGCAGTTCAAGTATCACAGGCAGGCATTGAACTTGTGATGTTTCTGCAAGAGCTTTCCAATTAGCCAAATTTTAAAACAGGTTATTTCTACTTTAAAATTCAACTACAATTGACTGTCAATACTAAAATCATTCATTATTTCCACAAATATTTATGAATCATTGAATGCAAACCTCATATGATATCAAATTTTAATACCTATTAAGAACTTAGAGTTATCTAAATTGTCTCATGTGAATATAGATATAGATTGTGATAATATTAATTCTTAAAGCCTGAGGCTTTTAGCCTTAAATATTAGTTTAATCATGAAACACTGATTAAATAATTAAACATTTAGTAACTAATTAAAATCCATGGCTTCAGTTTTAATGTAAGCCATTCTTGCATACATAGCTTAATATTGGCCAATGCCCATATATGAGCATGGTATTTTCCAGCCTCCTTACAATTTGGTCTGTCAGTAAATTTCAGGGAGAACCTGTATACCTCATTTAATAGAACATATCAGATAAGAGCATACATTTTATTTTATCCTTCACCTAAAAATGAAATTTAAATCTAGTGAAGGGTAGAAGAAAAGAGCATTTAGTAGAAATATATAGTGTATAAGCTTTTACTTAAAGGGCATGGAAAATATTCTCTGAAATGAGACGAGAATGTAGGCAGGCTAGTTCCAGGACCGGCTGACCAACCACAAAGTGAATGACAATGCCGATGATAAAACCACATTCTTGAGAATAATGAGTATGCAGGATGTTTTCCTCATGACCCTGACTAAATCATGGGTTGGGTCCCTCTGAAATTTTCCACTGTTTTTATGTTATATTTCCTTGGTTATCCCCTCATTACCCTGGTTTGTGTTTTTTTTTTTCCATTAAATACCCTATACTTCTTGTGCTCTGCATCAAACTCCTGTGCCCCTAAGTAAACCTCATGTGTTTGCAGCAAGATCGGTCTCTTGTAAGTTATTGGGTGATCATGTCGTCCCGAGACTTGAGTGAGGGTCTCCCTAGCTCTGGGGGTCTTTCACTAGCAATAATATTATATAGGTATTCCAGATTCTGATGACACTCTTTTAGAAGTTGGCACTTATTTATAGGTTTATTAGTGATAATATATTTTTAAAAATTCTTTATTAGAACTTTTGCTATGTAAGACTCAGCAGCACGAATATGGCCTCAGGCTGGTCCTCTGCTGAGAGGCAATTGTTCTCACTGTCAGAGCAACATAGCTAAAGATGGAATTGTGGTTTTCCTAATGATGGAATTCTCAAGTCATTTTTGGTTTTATCTATTACCACCTGTACTTTCCTACTCTTACCAGGAATAAACATGAAATAAAAGTTCTGAAAGATATAATTTCTCCATGAGAATGGATGGCCAACAAGAAGAAGCATGTGTGTTGCCCATGTCATTCCCAGCTCCTTTAGTCTCAGATATAGAAAGTTTCATCATAACAGGAACACATGGGCTTCTTGAGATGTTGTGTCATGAGCTGTTCTCAGACTAAGCCAGCCATAGCTTTGCCTGTTTCCAGAGAATAAGTGCACTATTAAGTCACCCTCATCCTTCAAGTTGGTTCTTGATGTAGGCTGAAAGACCCCCAGAACTGGGGAGATCCTTACTCAAGTCTCGGAATGACGCAACCACCCAATGACTCACGAGAGACCGAACTTGCTTTGAGATAGGCCAGTACCGGGGTCGATCTCGTGACCATGCTGGCCAGGAGTTCGACCGCGAACACAAGAAATGAGAGGTATTTAAAGGTAAAAATCACAAGCTGGGGGCGGGGAGAGGTTTACCAAGGAAACATAACATAAAAACAGTGGAAAATTTTAGAGGGACACAGCCCAAGGTATTCAGTTAGGGAGAGGAACATATTCATTCTAGGAATGTAATCTTCATCTACTGGTAGACAGGATGGAGAGTCTCATAAACCAGTAGACCTTCATTCCTAGTTCCGCCCTCATTGTGGATCATTCAGGAGGGGCAGGTATCGGGAACCAGAGCCCTGAGGCTCTGAGTTAGCCAAGTTCCTGGAACTACCTACTTCACATTTTTGGCTTGATACAGAGGTTTCCCATGCCCCCTTTTAGGTAAAGGTTACACATTATACATACATTTCTATTAAATGCCCTCATTTTAAATTCTAAGATTCTCCAGCCTTTCAAGACCACATGTGGACAGTGTATTTTCTTCCTTGAATGGATGAATATGATACTTAATATATAATGAAATTTATAATCCCTTATGATCCAAATCAGCAATGGAATACTAATGAATATTTGTAACCTCCCTCAGCCAAAAGCTGGATGAATCAGACCTCACCTTACCACAAAGCAGCCATCCCACCAGAGGTGAGGCTTCCTGAGATAAACAAACCTTTTTTGTTCTGCTACTTCCCTGCCTCTCTTGAAGTTCCTGCTAGGAGCCACCACCTGCTGAGTTCCTGAGTACTTTCACCTGGCGAGTTTCTGCTAGCAAATAGATGCTAATTTGGCCACAAGATCCTGGCTTACTGGGGGAAGGGTTTTACCTGCCTACTTAATTCACAGGTTCAAAATCCACATTGGACTCTGATCAGAACTTTTGAGTCAGTCCCATTATTCTTCTCACTGTCCAACTCCTCTGTCTTCCCAGGCCCCTTTCTTTTCTTCCAGAGACCCGGTTTGTAGCCACTGTCGGCTGCAACAAATATTAGCAGGGGATTTACATGCAATATGAGAATTCGTTTAGTATATTTTCTTGATCTATAAATTATTATAAAATTATAGATTATTATTTTTTTTTTTTACTGTAAAAATTGCTAACATAAAATTTAGTGGCTTCAAATCTGTTTATTATGTAGGTGTCTCTGGGCCAGAATCATGGCAGATTAGCTGAGTCCTTAGACTATTCCAGGGAATATAAGAATGCCAGAGTCAGGAGATACTCCAAAGTCAAGTCACTCCGGGGAATATGTTTCTCATTGGAGGCTGGTCATAGACACTCTATTTAAGACAGCTCATAACATGACTAGTTCCCTCTATTATACTGCTATGAGAGAAGAAAGAGCAACACACACAGACACACACACAGAAAGAGAGAGAGAGAGAGAGAGAGAGAGAGAGAGGGAGGGAGGAAGAATAACTGGAAAAAAAAACTGCACCAAATAGTCATAAAATCATTGTACTTTATACAGTTTAAATATGCCCTGATAAACAGGTTTGCGATAAACAGGTTTGCTTCAGTTTTAAGGTTACAGTTTGGGGCATAAGTTATTATCAAATATCTGTTTCCTAGAAATTTGAAAGAAGACAGAGAAGGCTTTGATAAATTTATTCTTTTTTTTTTTTTTTTTTTAACAGAAGCCAGAACTTGGATGTGGTAAAGGGAATATGAAAAGCAACATGTATATTTAGGAGAGGTTTGGACCAGAGGACATCATTTCTATTCTGATAGTGCACATTAAGAAAATTTCAATGATTCCTCAGCACAGTATCCATTTTATTTTTTTTCTAAGAAGACAGTGGTTAGAAGTGGGCAAAAACTGGAGTGAACTAAGAGAGGATGTAAACCAACTTTAGTTTTCTGAGTAGACTTGGTGGCACAGAACTAAAAAAACAAATGGTTTTATAGACACAAGTGATGTCACTGGAGAGGTCTTAAAAAGAAAACCAAGTTGGAGAGCTTCCACATTCCACAAGGAATCCAGCCCAGGGGGAGATGTGATTCAACTCAGAAAAGCTAGACTTGGTAATCTGTTGGGTAAAGGCAGGTAAGTAGTGGCTGAACTGCAGACAGTGGAGAGTAGCCATTATGGATCCTGACCCCAAGAAGAACAGAGTCAGCAGCTGAAAAGGAGGATATTATGCAACAGAAGACAGACATTTCGTCAGACTTGGGGTTCACTGTATTAAAATTTAAGAGTAGAAGTTTGGGAATCTAGAAGCCAACATCACTTAGCAATAAAAGCTAAAAATCAAAGCAAAGGATAGTAGAAAGGAGAAAGGTATTCTCAGTACAAACTTATTACATTTCCTGATAATGAAGAAATAGAGCATACTTAATTTATTTGTAAACTCAATTAATGTGATATCTATTTAGGTTAAATCACCTTATTTGGCAACAAAAAAATTGACAGATGGCTTATGCAAAAAACTGACAGATTAATAAAATATGACAGATGGCTTATAGACACAGAAACATCAATTTCTTTGTACAGTTTAAAATTTACACAAAACATCTGTAGATAGTAATGAGTCTGACAATTTTCTCATTTTGTGACAGTGAGGTTTAAAATACATCATCGAGCATGCATTTTGTTAATGAAATTGTCTGACTCAGTCATTAAAGCAAACTTTTCATTTTCAAATGTTACATTCACACTTGTTAATCTGCTGCTTTATTTATTTCAGTCTCCGAGGTATAATTAGTCTGCATCAATCTGCGAGGCATAGAAATGGCCCTTTTTTTGGAGCTATCAGAATCTGAGTTTTTCAGTTTCCCCTGGATGGTCTTCAGTTTCCAATTTGCTATTTTGAATTGATTGACAAAATTGCATGTTCTTACTGTCCATTTTGTGGTGTTTTGAAGCAGACACATATTGTACAATAGTTGAATTTATCTAATTAACACATACATTTACCTCATGGGGTTATTATTTATCTTTTTGTAGTGAAACAGAAAGCATACATGAATTGCATTTTTTAAAGAATAGCATATACCATCTTCTTAGGATTTGGCCAGTTGGTGCTAACAGGGTTCAGAATCTCCATAGTTCTTTGCTCCTATTGCTTTTAGCCTTTTCATTTACCCCATCTTCCTTCATCTCTACCTCCTTACCAACCTGCAGAACATCTCTTTATCAGGGACCACTCAGCTACCACACTTACCTGGGACTAGGGGACTATAGGCTTAGATTTTTCAAAACTACTTTAATTGTGGTTCTTTAACACTTCAACCTCCCTAATACCCACCAGAAGTATAAGAAAAGTTAATAGGAAATAGAGGGCTAGAAATAGTTCATTGGGGAGATTCCAATCTTCTCCATCAGCAGTCTAGTCCACTAGCAAAACACCAAACACAAATTAGTAGCTGTATTACAGTCTACCAGGCAAACATTAAACATGAATCAGAAACAATGGCTTGATAAAGAAGAAACCACAAGGCTCTGTTGATGAGCATGAGTCTTCAGAAGCAGCAAGAAGCAGCCAGGATACCACCAGAAGTTCTGTGATAGAAATGATGTCACAAAGTTATGACTAGTGAAGATCAGTGAAGAAAGCAAGGTGAACCAATGCAAAAGTGATGTCATTGAAGACAAGCCTCAGTGAAGACAAGCCTCAGTGAAGTCTAATAATGACCAGAGGAGTAGCAACATGGATCAATGCAATAGCATCATCCACAATCTGTTGGGTTATACTTATAGTCTTTCAAAACATGACATATCCTCTCTAGTGTCCACTCCTGAAAATGTCTCATGCCCTTTCACCAGGCACCTTCCAGCAAAACACCAGGTGTCTATTCTAAGCAAAACATTCTCTCACATCTGCTTTAGTGAAACATCCTACATAAGACAGTTTCTAGAAAAACATCACATGACACAACTGAGTCTGCAACAAAACCAGAAATTGCCACTTCATAAGTCCTCATAGCTGTCCCACTTAGCTAAGACCCAGAGTGGCAAATAGTGACCAGAGGACAGATCATGCAACCAACAAATGTGATGCCAGATATCTACACCAAATTCAAACTACAATGACATAGAGATTTCATCTCACTCCAATCAGAATGGAGACTACTGAGAGAAAATGTTCACCAGGTTGTGGGGAAAGCAGAAACCACATTGTCTGTCATTGCAAATCAGAGTAGCCACTCTGGAAATTACTGTGAGGAATCTTCAAAAAGCTAAAAATAAATCTGCCATAAGACTGGCTATGCACTTTGTGGCATATACACAAAGATGTAGAGATCCCACGACATGGACAATTGTTCACTGATACTCACTGTCAAGTTCTTAACTAAGCCAGGAAATGGAAATAGTCCAAATGTGCTTCAGACAATGAATAGATAATGAAAATGTGGATCATTTTTCTCAATGGAATAGTATTCAGCTCTAAAGAAAATTGGATGTAAATGGAGAGAAAAACTTCACATCCTCTCTCATGTGTGGTTTCTAGCTCCAAATCTCTACATGTGAATACTTAATCTGTAGTACCTTCAGAAGCCAAGAAAAGAAAAAGGGGAATCTCAGAAGTGGGGAGTAGGGGTAGATAGCAGAATAAAAGCTACACAAGAAAAAAATGACAAAATGTGGGGGGGTGAGAGTTCAGTGGTAGAGGGGAAGGGAGAACAATGTTGAAGGAGAAAGATGGAGGAGGGAAGAGAAACATGAATGATGTTAGAAATAGCCAAAGGTAGTCAATTGTTTTATAACTACCTACAGTTACTACCTTACAGTTATAAATAATATATATAAGAGTATGTATATTCACATAAATATATGTCATATATAAGTATTATTTTGTATATGTATATATATATACATATACATATATATATGTATATATATATATACACATATATATATATATATATATATATATTGGTTATATGAGAAACTTCCTTTGTAGTTATTGGTTAAGGAAGTCTAAGACAATAACAAAACCATATAGGATATTTTTTTACCATATTTTTATTAGATATTTTCTTTATTTACGTGTCATATGATTTCTCCTTTCCCAGTTTCCCCTCCAAAAAAAAAAACCCAAAAAAACAAAAACAAAAACAAAAAAAGCAAAAAACAACAAGAACAAACCCCTGTTGCCTCCCTCCTCTCCCTGCTTGCCACCCCACACTCTCCCACTTATTAGCCCTGGCATTCACCTACACTGGGGCACAGAACCTTCACAGGGCCAAAGGCCTCTCCTCCCATTGATGATTGACTTTGCAATCCTATTTATAATGCTCTTGGTTATGTCCAAAGAGATAAATGTAAATCCCTATTATTAAAGATACCACATTGTTTGGAGACAATTCTTGGAGGATTGTAGTTGTATTTGACCCAAAACTTCCCTCCCTGAGAGCTAGCTTTTGTATGTATAATATCTATATAAGTATAATATCTATATATAAAGCTAACTATATATGTATGATATCTACATGTATCTATCTATATATCCATTCATATATATTCAATATATTCATATATATTCATTCATATATGTATCCAATATATTCATTCATTCATATACACACATACACACACACACACACACACACACTAATTCCACATAGGATACAAATTTTCTATACAGAAAAATTATACTTTCATGATATGTAATTATAGTATCTTCTTATTTTAGGGATCACTTTTGTATTGATTGGCATGACATCATAATATTTTCATGCTGCCCTTGGAACTGTGATATTTATAGCAATGACATTGAAAGACCCCCAGAACTGGGGAGAGCCTTATTCATGTCTCGGGATGACGCGACCACCCAATGACTCACGAGAGACCGAACTTGCTGTAATCACATGAGGTTTATTCCAGATCTGGGGTCGAACTCATAGCCTGGCAGGCCAGAGGGGTTCGACCACAAGCACAAGGAGTAAGTGGTATTTAAAGGAAAAAACCACAAACTAGGGGGGTGAAGGGGTTACCAGGGAAACATAACAAGGGAACAATGGAAAATTCTAAAGGAACCCACTACCTGGCTGAGTCAGGTCACAAGGAAGTCATCCTGCACACTCATTGTCTAGAGGAATGTGGTTTGGTCAACGCTATCTTCTTAATGGCTGACTGCTCCTAGGACTAATTAGATGACCAATATCCTGTGGTTTGGTCAATGCTATCTTCTCAATGGGTGACGGTTGTCCTGTTCCTTATTCTGGGCCATGTAATCTTCTTAATAGCTGACCACTATCCTGTTCCTGGAACTGACCAGTCCACATTCCTGGCTCACAGAGACTTCCTATGCCTTCTTTAAGTAAAGGTTACATATTATACATACATTTCTATTAACTGCCCTCATTCTAAGATTCTCCAGTCTTTCAACATCTCTGCACAGCTCTTCCATTTTGAAAAACATACATTCCATGTATTCCAGTCACTGTTGTCTCTCTGAAACTCAGAATCTCTCTCCCTAAATCAAATTGATCTCATCTCTCTACTTGGCTCCTCCTGTTATAATCTTGAACGTTGCGTGGCTTCAGAAGGACTACACCAGGCCATGTAAGGTCTGTTGAGAGAGGGGCAAGTTGATGGTTGAAAGAGAAAGGGGAAGAGAGAGAGATAGAACAGGGGGACCTTTCTCTATATGGGTGATGTTGTAATTACAGGTAAAGGTGGCCGGTGAACCAAGTGGATTCTGGGAATATGGTGGCTATTGCCTTGGCAACAGGTGATTGGATCCAGCCTATGTGATGTCATGGGTTTCAGAGGTCCTGATACCAACACCTTTGCCCTTTTTCAGGCACAGGATGACTTCCTTAGGTGGGTATATGTTTCTTTGATAAATACCTTCTGGACTCAGAAGGCCATTTCCTTTATTCCCCTGTATTTATATACTTTATAACATCTTGCAGTGCCTTCATACTTGGAACTAAATCCATACCTTCACTTCACCTTGGCTGGATACAGAAGTAATATCAATGAAGTATGATCTCAGTGCAGATTGAAACAGTAGCCAAAAATCTTTACAAACAGAGCAAGAGAGCCTAGGCCATTTTACAAAAAGTTCAAAGTGGGTGGATATTATACTTTGATAAATTATTCTACTCCAGAAATGGGTTTATAGAGGCTGTGCTAGAGCATGAAGATGAAAAGGAAACCAAATGATTGATTCTTTAAAGCTATAATTTTATTTCACAAAAAAAGCAAGTGAGCTAATAAGTTCAGCACACCTGGAAATGTAACAAGTAAGGCCCAGATCATCAGGGGTTTCAAAAACCCTGCCAAGGCTGTTAATATCATCTTAATGATAATGTGAGACATCAATTTTTGTAAAGAATGGTAAAATAAGAATACCTTGAAACAAATATATTAAATGCATACATGCAGAGTTCATAGTATATATAATTTAAATACAGAATGTAATCAATTATGTAGGTGAGAGGGGAAACAGAGTATGATCACAATGGATTGTAGAAAAGTATATATAGCTGCCGTTTGACAGTCTGAAGAGATGGATTCACTTCAATGAATTCGAGACAAGGGAACAAGGAGAGGGCAAAAAAAGGAGGATCTATAATTCTATTAATGATCTCACCATCCTAAAATACAATAGTGTTTGCTAAGGTAGATCAAGGGGTTTGCAGCCCCATAAGAGGAACAACACCATGAACCAACCACTATCCCCAGGGCTCTCAAGAACTAAATCACCAACCAAAGAATACACATGGAGGGTCCTGTGGCTCCAGCCTCATCTTTAGCAAAGAATGGCCTTGTTGGTCATCAATGGGAGGAAAGGCCGTTAGTCTTGTGAAAGCTCTATGCCCCAGTGTGGGGAATACCAGGGCCAGGAAGCAGGAGTGGATGGGTTGGTAAGCAGGGAGAACAGGGAGGGGATAGGATGTTTTCAGAGGGGAAACCAGGAAAGGGGATAACATTTGAAATGTAAATAAAGAAAATATCTGATGAAAAATAAAAAATAAATTAAAAAAAAAGAAGCAAGTTGAGTTTTCCACACAATGATGTTTAGATAGCTTTAGGCTACCCAAGCTCTGTATCCACTGGAGATGTTGATATGAACTTTACTATGAGTGGAAGTATCAAAATAGATTCTATTGTGATAGTGATCAAATCTGAAGAGAAGGATGACTCTACTTAGGACAAGTAATAAGAGCAAGCCTACAGAATGTCTGATTTCTAAATCTATGAACCTGAACTAGCCGGGCAGCCCAAGAAAGGCAGCTCATTGCTATTGAGTGGCCCAGAACTGCGAATGTGTTCTTAAATTGTTTGGTTTGTAAATTTTCAGCTGAATGATGGAATTGAAGACCATAGTAGACTTCTATGAAGATGAATTTGAAAGAGACATAAACCTGGCAATAGTGACAAGCTGTATGCCAGGAGCCAAAAATGCAAGTCTGTGAAATTAGGAAAACAAGAAGTAAATAATTTCTCAAGATGCACTGTTAGCATTTTTGAAAGCACTGACTTTATTTTCTATTCCAAAAACATATTAGAATAGAAAGTTACAGAAAAAAGAAAAATATAGAAATGTCTTCTAGAATTCAACCCAATGGATTACAGCAGGAACAAATTGTTCTTAACATGAATAGCGAAAATAAGTCTTATATTACATAAAACCTAACGAAATCTTTGTTAGCCAGTATCAATATCTGATCTTCCTCCCTTGCTTGCTTGTGTGGTTCCTTCCTTCCTTCCTTCCTTCCTTCCTTCCTTCCTTCCTTCCTTCCTTCCTTCCTTCCTTCTTTCCTTCCTTCCTTCCTTCCTTCTTCCCTTCCTTCCTTCCTTCCTTCCTTCTTCCCTTCCTTCCTTCCTTCCTTCCTTCTTCCCTTCCTTCCTTCCTTCTTTCCTTCCCTCTTTCCTTCCCTTCTTCCTTCTCTCCTTTTCTTGCTTTTTCTCTACCTCTTTTTTGAGGTTGTGGGCAGAAATTAGTTACTTTCTGACATCCAAAAGCTCATTATGAATCTATAGTTACATTACGGTCCTGAACCCAATGATGAATTTGCAACACATCAATGTGAAAAGGAACAGATTCATTTAATGCAACTACTTTCTAATAAAGTACATTCATGGGGGGCTTAACAATGGCCATAGTATTTATGTTCATACTTGCTGTTTAATTTTTGCATTGAGCATAGTTATTGGTTTATTCCTTCAGAAAAATCATCTGTACACTGATAGTACCCAGGCTTCTGATTGTCCTGCCTCTAGCAAAACAAAGCCCTCCAAAAACACTTACATTCCACCTCTGTTGTTTTCAAGCTCTGATAGAAGTACACAATGGAGTACTACTCAGCTATTTTGAATTTATGAAATTGTTAGGGAAATGGATGGATCTGGAGAATATCATCCTGAGTGAGGTAACCCAATCACAAAAGAAGACATATGGTATGCACTCTCTCATAAGTGGATATTAGCCCAGAAGCTCAGAATACCCAAAATACAATCCACACACCACAAGAAACTCAAGAAGAAGGAAGACCAAAGTGTGGATAATTCATTCCTTCTTAGAAGGGGGAACAAAATACCAATGGAAGAAGTTGCAGAGACAAACTATGGAGGAAAGACTAAAAGAAGGACAATCCAGATACTGTTCCACTTCAGAATACTTCCCATATTCAATCATCAAACCCAGACACTATTGTGGATGCCAGCAAGTGCTGGCTGACAGGAGCCTGATATAGCTATCTTCTGAGAGGCTCTAACAGTGCTGGACTAATACAGAAACAGAGGCTCACAGCCGCCCATTGGAGTGAGCCCAGGGTCCCCATTGAAGGAGCTAGAGAAAGGACCCAAGGAGCTGAAGGGTTTGCAGGCCCTTAGGACAAACAACAATATGAACTAACTAGAACCCTCAGACCTCCTAGGGACTAAACCACCAACCAAAGAGTACACATGGTGGGACTCATGGCTCCAGCAGCATATGTAGCAGAGGATGGCCAAGTCATTCATCAATGGGAAGAGAGGCCCTTGATCCTGAGAAAGTTTATGCGGCAGTGTAGGGGAATGCCAGGTTCAGGGAGTGGGAGAGGGTGAGTTGGTGAGCAGAGGGAGAGGCGAAGGAACAGGTTTTGTTTTTTTTGTTTTGTTTTGTTTTGTTTTTTGTTTTTTATTTTTCCAGAGGGGAAACTGGGAGAGGAGATATCATTTGAAATGTAAATAAAGAAAATATCTAATAAAAAAGAAAAATTTTTTCTTCTGTGACTTGAAAAAAAAAGGAAGTACTTCCCTCTGAAGAAAAGCCACATCTTACAATGCACTGATTTCAGTGGTCTTCTTGCCAATGGCTGGCACTTCCTTTCTCTGAATTATAGGACAATGATTAATTCTCTGTTGCATGAAACTCCTCCAATGGTGACAACAGAAAGCAAAGGTAGTCTGATTTTCAGTCTCTGAATAGTATGAACTCTGTGTGTCATCATTATCATGGCCTGCTAGGACTTGTTTTACATCATTATCTACATCCTCCTTATGTTGTTTAGTAAAGTAACTCAGGGCTGGGGACATAGTTCAGAATTAAGAAGACTCAATCCTCCCCTAGAGGACCTGAGTTTTGTTCTGAGCAACTGTGGCAATGGTTGACAACTGTAACTCAAGCTCTAGAGAATTTAATACCTTCTTCTGGCTGCTGTGTATGTGTGTGTGTGTGTGTGTGTGTGTGTGTTAACTTCACACACCTGGCATACACTCATACAGATAAATACCAAAATAAAAGTAAATATTTTAAAAACCTGTTATTCTTTCAAAACTATAGCTTCTGCCATTGAAAATTGTACTTCCAGAATTACTTCCTGCTCTGTACATTAAAATTTATATTTAAAATCAAAGAAAGATGGTGGGGAGCCACATCTGCCACCATATATATATATATATATATATATATATATGGTATATATATATATATATTGAACACCTGGTCTCCAGCCAGAGCAGAGAGCATTGATAATCAAGCCCTTAGTTGGAAAAGCTGAGTGCCTCAGTTTGTGATGCAAGCTGGCATGATTTTCCCGCAGCCTATTATGCTTTGCCACGTAGCTGATACTGATTGGGACCAGGGAAAGTATTTAACCCGTGAGGGCTGAGGGCTAGGGGGATTAGTAAGAAGAAGTAAAAATGAAGGTTCATGATTAAACTGCTTGGAGAAGAGCTCGTTGTTGCCTCCTTATTTCCGCTGGACGGAGGGGCAGCAACAAGGGCTGGGGGCTGGAGATAATTAGGAGTAAGTATGTAGGGAATAGAAGTAAGGTTTAAGGATAGAAGTAAGATGTAAGGATAGAAGTAAGATGTATGTAAGAATAGGAATAGAAGTAAGATGTAGGGAATAGGAGTAAGTAAGAAGAAAGTAGTAAGATGTAAGTAGTAAGATGTAAGAAGTAAGATAGAAATAAGTAAGATGTAAGAAGCAAGATTACAAGGTTCCTGATTAAACTGTTTGGAGAAGAGCTCATTGTTGCCTCCTTATTTCCGCTGGACGGAGGGGCGGTAACAAAAGATGCCTGTAACTTCTTTGTTTCTTCCCTCCATTTCTTCATAAGTAGAAAGACAATCTCAAAATCAATGAGTAGAGTGCAGGAGAGCAATGGGAATTTTAGGGATTCAGTTGATTTCCAAGATAC
The DNA here is from genome assembly GCF_008632895.1 of Mastomys coucha. Lineage (NCBI taxonomy): Eukaryota > Metazoa > Chordata > Mammalia > Rodentia > Muridae > Mastomys > Mastomys coucha. Next base: position 59,414,742 of record NW_022196896.1, on the reverse strand, counting down.
CATTCTCACTATTATACTAGTGGGAATAGTATATTATATTAGTTATGTTATATATTATGTATATATACTATCTATTGTTATAATAATAGTATTATAGAGTAGAAACTGACACGTGACTTTAAATCTTGTCTTTTATATTTTGATATCATGTTTGATGTATTTGACTATCTAATAGTGTAAGCTCTTTGTCCATTGTGTGTATTATATATTCTTGATGTTTTATGGAGATGGAATATTTTTATTACAAGTTAGAAATGTTTTACTACATAAAGTTTACTTCTACTTATTATTAAAAACTATAAATGTATTGCTTACAAAGATATTGTTTACTTACTATTTTAGTAAATCAGCAAGCATCATTAAATTCTGACTTTTTAAATTCAGTTTAAAAGACTAAAGTACTCCACTGTAGTATCAAAAATGCTTTAATTAGTCATGTATATTTTCAATGTCTCTCCAAACTCGAGATCCCTTGTGCTCTTTCTTGTTTGTATTTTTTATAAATCTATATTATGTACTTCTCTCAGCATTTACCACGATTTATGTCATAATCTACATTTGAAATCTACTAAAAAAAAATCATCCAACACAGAAAAATTACCTAATGTCTTTCTATTCTGTTTCAGGAGGACTAAGACACCATTGCGATATTGACCATATCCCCCTGTCTCTATGGGATTCATTTCCTTTTCACCAGTCTGCTGAATATCTAAAACACACACCTGTGCATTTATTTTATAGAGAATGTAAGTACTCTCTACCTGTCAAGGATTTAACTTCAAAAGCTCTATAACTAACAAGAAAGCACTCAAAAGCTCAGCGTAAAGAAAGAGAGTTAGTGGACATTCAGTTCACGCTTCCAGTCATAAAGCAGAAATGATGTGCAATTTATTCATTCTTTGAGTAATTTAAAATCTGCCCCTCAAATGAGATAGATCATCAAAAATCTTCATATCTGAGTCCCTTTACTTTGATTCTTCCCTACTTTTATATGTGTATTTTAATGCTTTGATACTATGCTACCAACCTGTTTCTGTGCTACCAACTCAGACTAAAGTGCAGCCAATGCAGTCTTATCAAAAATGTCACTAGCTTTATTTACCAAGTTCAGAGTTAAGAGTCTCTAGAAAATCTTGCTTTTATGTTACAAAATCGAAAATTTAAGACTTATGTGTATGTATGTGACCATGAATTGAAGAGTATATATAATATGTGAGAGTGCATGTTCCTATCTATCTATCTGTCTGTCTATCTATCTATCTATCTGTGTGTGTGTGCATAGTATAAAATCACATTTGATCTACCACTAACAATCATATATTCTAATCAAAATAATATTTTACATGTTTTAATATCTTGTTTCACTTTAATTTTCCATTTATAGGCTTATTTTTAGTGTAACTCACTTCTACATAATTCATGTTTTTGTTGAACAAAAAAGAGGTAAGTATATTTTTTTCTAAAATTTAATTTCAAATAACCAAAATTATAATTTATCAGTCCCCTCTTCTACATGTTCAAGGGAGTGTCACTGCTGTAAGACATTAAGAATCAAAGGATAAGGGAGGGTTGGAAGGAATGTGACTAGAATTATCATGTACACAGTTGAAATAGTCAAAGCGAAAGTCAGTTTTTTAAAGCTAGGGTAAAAAATTCTCTAAGACATACTAGACTCTATATATAAAAATTCATGAAAAAAGAAATAATCAATAAATTATGTGGGATTTTGACATATATAGTTTTACTGATGTTGACTATGCTAAAATTCTTCTTGAAGTATTGTAGCAGTCTGATGGAACTAAATTCCAGTTCATGCTAGCCAATGCTAGCCAACAGTGTTTTCCTCGATTCTTCTGTATGCTTTATTGTGAATGATGGAGGTTCTGTAACTGTTCAAAATCATCTTGACTTTCTATTTGTGATTACTATGGTTTTAGAGAAAATAGTTCCAATAATTTTATAACAAAAAAGTTGAATTATTCGATTTTTGCCCATGATTTCCTTAGTGAAACACCACCAAATTGTTTACATGGTCTTCTCCTACTGTGGTGTGACTTTTCTTGGGGGAACATCAGCAAACATCCCTTCCCTCCACATGTAAAACAGACAACAGGACTGAAGAACAATTCTCATCAAGTCTCTCTTATTTAACCAATGAGTACACAGGCATTTTCTTTCTTTTTTTTTTAATTAGATATTATCTTTATTTACATTTCAAATAATATATCCTCTCCTGGTTTCCCCTCTGGAAAACAACAACAACAAAAACCTGTTCCCTCCCCCATCCCTCTTCTCACCAACCCACCCTCTCTTGCTTACTGGCTCTGGCATTCCCCTACAATGGGGAATAGAACCTTCACAGGACCAAGGGGCCTCTCCTCCCATTAATGACTGACTAGGCCATCCTCTACTATACATATGCTGCTGGAGCAATGAGTCCCACCACGTATACTCTGTGGTTGGTGGTTTAGTCCCTGGGAGCTCTGACGGTACTAGTTAGTTCATATTGTTGTTTGTCCTAAGGGCCTGCAAACCCTTCAGCTTCTTGGGTCCTTTCTCTAGCTCCTTCACTGGGGACCCTGTGCTCAGTCCAATGGATAGCTGTGAGCCTCTATTTCTGTATTAGTCGGGCACTGTCAGAGCCTCTCAGGAGATAGCTATATCAGGCTCCTGTCAGCCAGCACTTGTGGGCATCCACAATAGTGTCTGGGTTTGATGACTGAATATGGGAAGGATTCCCAGATGGAGGAGTCTCTGGATTGCCCATCTTTCAGTCTCTGCTCCATAGTTTGTTTCTGTAACTCCTTCCATGGGTATTTTTTCCCCCTTCTAAGAAAGGACGAAGTATCCACACTTTGGTCTTCCTTCTTCTTGAGTTTCTTGTGGTTTGTGGATTGTATTTGGGGTATTCTGAGCTTCTGGGCTAATATCCACTTATCAGAGAGTGCATACCATGTTTATTCTTCTGTGATTGGGTTACCTCACACAGGATGATATTCTCCAGATACATCCATTTCCCTAAGAATTTCATGAATTCATTGTTTTCAATAGCTAAGTAGTACTCCATTCCTGAACAGAACACCAATAGCTTATGCTCTAAGGTCAAGAATCGACAAGTGGGACCTCATAAAATTACAAAGATTCTGTAAGGCAAAAGACACTGTCAATAGGACAAAATAGCAACCAATAGATTGGGAAAAGATCTTTACAATCCTATATCTGATAGAGGGCTAATATCCAATATATACCAAGAACTCAAGAAGTTAGATTCCTGAGAATCAAATAACTCTATTAAAAATGGGGTACAGAGCTAAACAAAGAATTCTCAACTGAGGAATACTAAATGGCTGAGAAGCACCTAAAGAAATGTTCCACATCCTTACTCACCAGGGAAATGCAAATCAAAACAACCATGAGATTCCACCTCACACCAGTCAGAATTGCTAAGATCAAAAACTCCGGTGACAGCAGAAGCTGGCAAGGTTGTGTATAAAGAGGAACACTCCTTCATTGCTATTTGGATTGCAAGCTGGTATAACCACTCTGGAAATCAGTTTGGCAGTTAGTCAGGAAATTGGACATAGTTCTACCTGAGGATCCAACTATACTTACTACTCCTGGGCATATACCCAGAAAATGCTCTAACATGTAATAAGGACACATGTTCCACTATGTTCATAGCAGCCTTATTTATCATAGCCAGAAACTGGAAACAACCCAAATGTCCCTCAACAGAGGAGTGGATACAGGAAATGTGGTATACAGACATTTTCATCTTAAATTTCTCATGATATAAGGTTGTAAATGTGCGAAAACCTTGATAAAATAAAACTGGGAATTGTTTTTTGAACAAATAAAATGCAGTAGTTCTGAAAGTCAGCAGCATGGATACTGTGGATGAAATATCTGAAAAGGGAAAGCTAATTTTATCACTGTCTATAAATTCTGTCAGCCTAGGACAATGATATGGGTAATAAAACATTATGATTGAGATACAAGCTATTCACCCACATGGGGAAGAACTAGATTTCTTTTCACCCACATTTTGCGTTTGGTTACTGAGCATGTATCATGAGGGTATTTTCATGTACGAAAAGAGTCATCACAGGTGAATACAAAATATCAGCAGAAATTATAACACTTGTAATTATTTTCAGGGTATCATGACTTGGATCAAAGCTGCTAGGCTAATTTTTTAAATACACATAAGTGAAATAAATTAGTTGTTAAGTCACTTGTATCATCGTGGTAAGTTAAAGTCCACTGCAGGCCTTTGCAGTTCCTCTCTATCCAGTGGTCTTTGTGAGATTTTTGATGTACTCTGTTTTAAACCAATTAAGAGCAAAGGGGAAAATATAAAATCATAATACTAGTTCTTGAAAGGGAGACTTTTATTCTGTTTCTATGAAAAGAGGATCTAAACATAAAACAGAATAGTGATGGAAAAATGATATTAAAACTATTTTTAATCACAGTGAATTCCAAAAAACAAAACAAAACAAAACAAAAACAAAAAACAAAAAACCTAAAGAAAAGAAAAACTCATGAGTTTTCATGAGAATGGGTTACTTTCCAGGATAAGGCTTTTAACCTACATAGGTAGCATCATTAGTACCTGTTATCTTTTAGATTTAGATGGATGTGGTCAACAGAGAGCTCAGGGAAGATGCCAATGATTTCATAGCACCACCTTCTTCACTTGAGACCAGACAAGTATCTCTCTTTTTTTTTATTTTATTTATTTTTTATTTTTTATTTTTTTTATTATTATTTTTTATTAGATATTTTCTTTATGTACATGTAAATTTCTCCCTTCCCAGTTTCCCCTCTAAAAAACA
>NW_022196896.1:59349949-59409421 GCF_008632895.1 Mastomys coucha | reverse complement strand
TGAAATTCTTAGGGAAATGGATGGAGCTGGAGAATATCATCCTGTGTGAGGTAACTCAATCACAAAAGGACAAGTATTTCTCAATGGAATGAATCTCAAAGTAATGATTTGCATTTCCCTGATGGCTAAGGATGTTAAATATTTCTTCAATTATTTCTCAGTCATTTGAGATTACTCTATTGAGAATTCTCTGTTTATATCTGTACCCCATTTTAATCGGATTATTTGGTTTATTGTTGTCTAGTTTCTTGATAGCCATAATCTGTGCAGTCTGTCATTGAAACAAAATCCCATTAGCAATATATAAACGCATTTAATATCATGAAATGGCACACACTGAATATATACATATAAACAGTATCACCAGTATTAAGAAACCTGTGTCAAGGGATTTATTTTTAAGTGATTTTCATGAGAAAGAGAATAGCTAATTATTCTCCAAGGGTTTCATTTTATGTTGTTTAGATTTGTTTAGTATCCCAAGATAATTTTTAAAAGTAATATATTTTGTCTAAATGAAGAACACATGAATATGAGACAGGAATTTGGGAGAGGGTGGAGGAAGGAAAGGGAAGGAAGGGAGATATGGTTATATTTTAATTTCAAAGAATAAAAATAGGAAACTATAAGCATGGAAAGCTTTGTAGGAGAAATAATAAATATATTGAAAAATAAATAAATATATTTTCAAAATAATCATTGAGTTTAAATGAATTGAAGTGCGACATGTTAGTGGCAGAATTAAAGAAGAAGTGTTTCTGATGTGAGGTACTAGGTGAAAGCCTTCTAGCGCTGGACCGAATTTTACTCTATCCTTAGAGAGTAGAGATGCCCATTTTCCCTAGTATAGAAATTTCACAGAGGTGACACTGAGGATACTGTGTGCCCCTGACTCTAAGCCCTGGACTTTCAATGGCCTCATGGTATTCTTTCATCTTTCTCCTTTCTCATTTATTCTGTAAGAGGCTCCCATACAAAACAAATTGGTTCCAATTTAATACCTTTAATGGCTTAAGATCCTATATGAGAAATAAAAGACATTCATTTAAGCCTGACTACTAAAGTTCAATGTCAAGTTTCTTGTCATTCAGGTTAAAAATTAGCTCTGACATATTTATGGATAAATTTTGTCAGCATAATTTCCCAAAGACTAAGACAATCCCCAAAAAGAGACATGTTGACATATATTTCTGTTCAATTCTTTTTCTCATGACAAGTAGAAATTGATAAAATTTAGAATAAAATTAAGAAATTGATATTGTTGTTTAGCTTTTTCTACATTCTTATAGTATATTAAATTTCTAGGCCTAATTCAGATCAGTGTTCAGTAGGTGCCAAAAATAAAGGACATAGTCTCCTCTTCAAAATAGTTCTTCCCTCCAGCTTTCTAAGAACTGGAAGTGATTACCATTGACAATGGTTTGCAATTTAGGAAAAGTTCATGAAATCAGGTCAATTTAAGGAAATTGGCCCTAATTTTTAACTGTAAATTTTCTCTCCTTTTTTCGAGTCAAGCCTTAGCCTGGTTTCCATATGGCTGCCACGCTGATTTGTGGGAAGCTGGATAGAGACAGTAGGCCACAGTTCATGGGCAATTGCCTAGATTGCTGGATGATATACAGAAATCTATAACAGCTTATAAAGGATCACCGAGGTGAGTAAAACACCACACTACATCAGATTTACACCCGCAGATGTGCAAAGTGAAAACCTTGACCGATAATTCCTCCCCAAAAATGGGGATAGAAGAGCCAATTTACATAAAGTACTTTAAGGTGTTTAATTCATAAGAGGGCTCTCTGTAGTTATATGCCTTCTGATAGGGCATTTTCCACTTCTAATTCAGCAATATCAAATTGCAGGATTTTTAATGAAGAACAATTTGAAATATCTCAACATTCTTAGCTAAGCTGGACTTTTGAATTATTGGAGGTTTTATTTATTTATTTTATTTTATTTTATTTTATTTTTGAAAATTGTGAAAATCTGGAGACAAGGTGTAATGAATTTTGAACCGGAAGCTCCTAAGAACAACGTTGCCATATTTTCTTTTCAGGTATGAACTGATATACTTTATAAGTACACTGTGTTTGGATCTTTCCCATTCTTTCCCTCCATCTCTTTCTGTGCTCTCCTTCAACCATGTCCTCTCAACTTCATGACTTCTTCTATTTTATTTTTGATTTTTGTTATACAAACACACACATATGCATGTATATATGTATACATGTATATGTGTACATATGTATATATCTATATGTGTATATGTGCATATATGTATATGTGTATATATGTACACATATGTGTCTATATATGCATGCATATTGACTCCAGTAATTAATCTTGCCTCTATTTGACTATGTCTATGGAGAAACCCTAAGACTAATGTCTCACACCTAAAAGAAAACATAAAGAAACAGAAGAAAGAGAAAATTAGAATAAAATAATAGATTCTCCCTCCATCAGCACCCCATTGGCTTGTCTAATGCTCTTCAAGTAAGTGTGGGGCTTTGTGAAATTTTCCTCTAACCACAGTTCAAGTTGATTGGTTTGGGCTTTTTAGGCCTTATGTCGACAAGCATGTTGTGAGAACTCATAGGAGTAAAATCTCCAGCCTGTCTAGAAGAATCTATTATATACAATCATCACTATCCTCGGGTTCTTCCCAAACGCTCCTACACCAATTCATGATGCTCCTTGAGCCATAGGGATAGTAATTGTGTTATAAATGTCTCATTTGGGCTTCATCTTGTGGATATCCCAATAGTCTCTGTGTACTGTAAAGAAGAAAGAAAGCAAAGAAAGGAAAGTAGGAAGGAATGAAGGAAAAAAGGAAAGAAGGAAATAAAAAAAAGATTCTTCAATGAGATATTTCTGTGGGTATAGGGGTATTTAGAAAACAATGGAGGTTATATTATTTCATTAATGTTAGGAATGGGTTTTCCTATGTTTTCCCAGAACCTATTACCTCTCTACCCAGTTTCTTGGTTATGTTTACAGTACTAGACTTGAACTATCTCCAATTAAAAATTGCTTAGGTGGCTGGAGAAGTGTCTCAGCAGTTAAGAACACTGACTGCTCTTCCAGAGGTCCTGAGTTCAATTCCCAGCAACCACATGGTGGCTCACAGTCATCTGTAATTGGATCTGATGCTCTCGTATAGTGTGTCTGAAGGCAGCTACAGTATATTCACATAAAATAAAAATAAAAAATTAATAATAAAATAAAATAAAATAAAAATTGTTCCAGTCCAATTAGATAGCTGTTGGCTGCTCCTTCTGTGAATTTTAAAATAAGCATTTGTTATTTGGACATATTTCTATTAAACCAGATATATATTTGTTTTAGTTATTAGTTGTATTTTAACTAGCATTGTTTTTAAATTCTTCTGGATATATGGATTATTGTTCATATTGTGCATATTTTAACATGCTTTTATAATAATATTTTTATGAATTCAGATTTGACCTGGTCGTTTTCTGTAAGACCCAGGGGATAAAACTAATTTCAACTTGCAGACATTGTTATGATTAAAAGAATCTCTGGGACTGTGACCTTACCTATCTATTTAAGTGAGTATAGTCATTAATATCAAACTGGTGGCGCACGCCTTTAATCCCAGCACTTGGGAGGCAGAGGCAGGTGGATCTCCGAGTTCGAGGCCAGCCTGGTCTACAAAGTGAGTTCCAGGACAGCCAGGGCTATAGAGAGAAACCCTGTCTCAAAAAACCAAAAAAAAAAAAAAGAAAAAAAGAAAAAGGAAAAGAAGTTATAAACAGATGAGAAATGGCACTAAAACCTAGATAACCAGTCCAGGATTTTTTCTAGCCTGGGTTGTCTTCCCACTCATCCCTCTCAGAATCTCTTTTACTTGTACCCAAAAGTATCTTAACTAATACAACCTCTTAAATGTGTTTTTAAATAAATATTTGCAGCTACTATTTAACATTTCAAATTCATGTTTATTAGTTCATCCATCTTTACATATCTGATGACATCTATATTATGAATATAACAAAAATGCCTTATTTTACTTCTCTAGTGATTTGAGTATCCAGGCATGCAATGCCAGACACTAAGTATAATTGGTATAAGGTCCCCAAACCTCCATTCTAATGTGAGATATTTTCTCATAAGGTCACATAAGGTGGATGTCAAGCACCCTATAGTGATGGTTCTATTTTATGCATTCACTACTCAGGTTCCATAATACTATTCTGAGAACCCTGCCAAAAGGTTGTAGTCCCCCATGAACATATGGTTCTATGGGCTCAAGCAAAATGGGGGACCTCCTTTCACAGCAGAGCCTCCCTTACTCTGCCGGGAGGGGAGAGTGCCCCTGAACACGAATACTTGGCCTTATCTTTAGAATGACTATGTCCAGAGCTGCTTCACTAAGCATCTGCTCTGGCTTCCTACCTTCATGATAATTATATACTATTATATACATGTACTATGTGTTATGACCAATTACCCCTTTCCACCTGTATTCCTAAAAGCCCTATGTACCCTATTCCTGAAACAATAAAGTAGTGTTGTCTCCCTTCAGTAGTCTCTGAAAACCCATCTATGGGTACTCACTGCCATTGGAACCCTGCCTACCACCTCTGCTTCCTTTGTCTTCATAGGCTGGTGACTGATGGTCCCCAAGAAGAGAGACCCACACTATACAAATAATATGAGATTATTTTCCATTTCTTTATTTCTTCTTGGACCTGTTCTCATTTAAACATGTCTAGTAATTCAACTGTTTCTTTTGCTTAAAATAGCAGGTGAATAATAAATTAAAATTAAAAGCCTTGCTGGGCAATGGTCGTGTGCACCTTTAATCCCAACACTTGGGAGGCAGAGGCAGGTGGATTTCTGAGTTCAAGGCCAGCCTAGTCTACGGAATGAGTTCCAGGACAGCCAGAGCTATACAGAGAAACCCTGTCTCAAAAAACCAAAAATAAAAGATAAAATAAAATAAAATTAAAATTAAAAAAAATAAAAGCCTTAGGACCAGGTTCTTACCAAATGAGCTCTAATTTATTTCCTCAAAATATCCATCAGTGTCATATGTGCATGCATACATACATACACATGCATCTATCTCTAAGTTTAAACATCTTAAATAAGAATTTTTTACTGTCCTATCCTACATTGAGGAAATTGTAATAATACCCTTCCATCACACCATTGCACACACTGATGCTGGCTGGTCATTTGTTCCCTCCTGAATTGGGAAAAGAATCTCATAAGCCACAGGAAGTCAACAGCCTTACAATTCTGAGAAAGCTGAAAGTTGCAAGACTCAAAAGTCTCACCAAGATTACAGAAGCATCACACAGCTGATAGGAGGATAGAAAGTGCAGAACTGCTTGTAGGAGACTCTGAGAATTCTTAGAGGGGACTCTAATATCTGCCTGGCCAGTGAGGCTGCCTGAAAGACATCAGAAAACTTAAAAGTGAAGCAGCTGCCCTTGAGACATCTATGATTCTGTAAGTAACCTCTCACCCATATTCTTGTAAGTAACCCAATACACTCACCAGTTCACCAGCATAGATATGTTGATATTGTTACTTTGGTCTGATCCATAACTGGGTTGATTAGGCAGTTGTTCATGTCCCTCATTAAAAATAAGTAAATAAATAAATAAAATTTTTAAAAAAGGAATCCCTTGCACATTAGAAATTCTGAGTACTTTCTAAATGCAAGAAACTTTACATTGCAGAGGATACACATAAAAGAAAATCAAACATGAATTCTAATTTGAAAGGATGGATTCAATCAAAACAATGAAGTGGAAAGTTAAGTGGAAAAATAATTTAAATGAATTTAGTTACATAGAAGACTAGTGCAGAAAGCAGAAGAAAGGTGCAAAGAGAGAAAGTGGTTACACTTTAGAAATGCAAGAAACTTTTTAGGTGACATTTTGTCTAATTTTATTTTTATCATTTGCAAAAAGGTGAAGTTACTCTGCATTTGTAAGTTAGAACAAAGAGGGATGATGAGTGTTTATTTTTAAAGATGGGTGATTACAAATTGCTAAATAGATAGTCATAAAACTGACATTTTTACTTATGAGTATGTAGAAATGCTCTCCTCACTGTCTTAAGACTAACTTTTTACCTAGAAAATCACATTAAAAACAGGGCAATAGACAATATAATTTAAACTTTCTATGCTTGAATTTTAGATCTTATGTAGCTGGGCTTTCTTTGACAGTATGTGTTGAATATCATCTAATTGGCTTTATTAAAAAGGGAAAGAAGACATCTTTAAACTGCAGGTAAAAGGAAAAATTTTAATTCAAGTTTTTATGGCTCAAGAAAACTATCTTTTAAACATGATGAAAACAGGCATTTTATTTTAATGATTTGCAAAAAGGTGAAGTTACTCTGCATTTGTAAGTTAGAAAGTCTATAGGATGTTTACAAGGATGTTTATAGGATGTCTTCAATAAAAAGAAAGGTAAAGACTAGTCTGCAGATGAAAGGACATAATTCCAGATAAACATCTAGGACCTTAAGAAGATTTAATATGAAATGACATAAATAAGGATAAATTAATTTTTCTCCTAATTTGTCCAAATTTATGACAACTTTAAATGTAATTTATCTAATTCCAAGTAGTCATTCTTTAAAAACATATACACATAGACAACACTAAATTGACTCATAAAGTTATATTTACTTATATTCATGTGTGCATAAATATATAAGTAACAATAATAAGTAATGAAGAGAAGCACATGAAGTTCACGAGGAGTATGAGAAACACAAATTGTTGGACAGGTGTTTGGTGCATTTATAGTATTCCTGATTGATATCTCAAAATTAATGCTAACATAAATATAAAGAAATACTGTAGTGTTGTATAATAAAGTGTACTATTGTGTAACTACTTCAGTCAGGATGAGACATAAAGTAAAGGAACCTACACAGTAGTAAGATTTCCATGTGTCATTTAAATGGATAAAAAATGATACTTCTGCATAGACTGTGAGGTATTAACCACATAAATAATTTCTATAACTACCATTACATAAAATGAAAAGTGAAAATAATAGATAAGATATGCAGAAGCCCTCCTGTAACTCCAGTACTGGAGAGACTGGGATGACTGGGATGTCTGCGTCCTAGAGGCTCCCTGGCTCGCAAGGTCTAGCCAATAAATGGGCTTAATTTTCAGCATGAAATTGTGTCTTAAAAATAAAAAATGATGGAGAAAACATTGAGGAAGACATACTAATGTTAACTTCTGTTTTCCCATATGCCAATATAGATTATTATGCATATGCATGTACCACACACAGAAGAAGTGGGGGGGGGGAGAAGGAAAAGGGAGAGGGTGAGGATGGGGAGGGAAGGAGGAAATGAAATCAAATAGGTTAAATGGGTAAAAAGAGATGCTCCATGAAAACCAGAAATATAAGCAGTTAGGTTCTTTGTTTTGTTTTGTTTTTTACTCTATATAAGTGCTTATGTTACCATACAATTCAAGATACACTGTATAATCTGAACAACAAAGAAAGGATATTTTATGATGATGAAGATTCATGAAACTAGAAAATGCAAAGAATTATCCATGAATCCAGTTATAGAGCTTCAAATGATGAGGCAAGAGATGAAGTGCCTTAATATTTTAGGGAATTAAATTCTCAACCTTTTCTGCATAAATTAACTTTTATTTGGATAAAGCTTTGAGATATTAATGTAAACATGTTGAGGTCATGTGGGTGAATGTCATGATTGCTTTACACTGAAGATCAACCAGATAATTTCCATGGCTGTGTTAAAAATCAACCTCAATACCAGAGGGACACTTTATACAACAGATTAACTGGCTCCAAAATATTGTTGAAGCTTGCAGAGATTTCTAGAATGTCTTTAGATTTCTAGATGCTCTGCCATTTATTGTTGAAGCTGGAAGGATTTTTTCTTTTATAGAAAATAGATTTTTTTCATACAATTTATTCTGACTACAGCTTCTCCTATCCCAACTCCTCCCAATTCTTCCCCACATCCCCTCCTGTCATAATCCATATAATTTTTGTCTCTTCTTAGAGAACAAATAGGAATCTAAGGAATAAAATATGATGAAATAAAATAAGAAACAAAACAAAACAAACAAATCATTAGCATAGGGCAAAAATAACAGGAGAAAAAGAGCCAAAGAAAAAGCATAAAGAAACACATGTAGATGCAGAGGCAAACACATTTTAAAAAATCCAGAATGCATAATATATCCAAAAATGACATATAAGGTTTAAAAAATATTGACCCAACACAACATTATGAAATGAAGAACCTCTGAAGATGCCATTGAGTTCATGTTGTGTTGGCCATCTACAGCTGAGCATAGGGACAACGTTTAAGAATGGTTTGCTTCCCAGTGAAAGCTCCTTTACAGATAACTAAACTCTCATTTGTAAGTGATTACCAGCTTTTTGGGTTAGGCACGGGGCATAAGTCCACTGTCTCACCTCTAGGACTCCATCTGGTACAGACCCATTCAGCCCCTGCACATGCTGCCTCAGTCTCTGTGAGTTCATATGTACCCAGGTTATGCTTTGTTTAGAAGCCATGGTTTCCTTGGTGTCAGATGTCCCCTCTGCCTCTTACACTTTCTGTCTCTACCTCCCCAGAGCTTCCTTTTTTTTTTTTTTTTTTTTTTTTTTTTTTTTTTTTTTTTTTTTTTAACCTAAGTGTACGGATTTGATGGAGAATCCTATTTATGGCAGAGTCATCCAAGGTTTCTCACCCTCTGCACACTGTTCAGTTGTAAGTCTCTTATGTTTTTCCATCTGCTGCAAAAGGACAGTTCTCCAATGATGGTTGAGCAAGGCACGGGATTAAGAGTATAGAAGAATATATACAGAAATTATTTTATTACTACAGTCCATTAATATTTGGCTCCTGTCTTATCTATTCTCATGTTCTTAGTCACTCAGGTAGTACCAGGTATATGGATCTTAAGTCCAATCAGGTATTCATTGGTTATGCCCATAAGCTTTGTACTATTATTGCATCAGAGTATCTTACAGATGGGTCACCATCATAAATTGAATGGTTTGAAGCTAGCTTAGTATCTACCTTTCTCCTTTGGTGGCACACAGAGTACCTTCCAGAACTCTGAATATTTAGTCCTTAGGGGTGAAAGCTTTAAATAGGCTCCAGCTTGACATCCCTGTGTTCAGTGAGTAGTATAGCAGTTGTATTCAGCAATATGGCACTTTGTACATTTGTGGAGAGTAATCAATAGACTTGGCAATAGCCTGGGTTGTGTGGAGATGCCCATGGGACTTCTTTGGTCAACAATTCAATTAATTTCATTTGCTGATGAGAGATGTGCAGTTGTGGTTCTCTTTCCTCCAGCATTTGGTAATTTCCTTAGTTCACTTTCACATATGTATATTTTTAGGATGCTTCTACTATATTCAGTTTCCATAAGATAGCTCAAATAGCTTTTAGTACTAGCTGGATCATTCCCATATCCTTCATCTATTCTTCCTACTCTAGACCCCCACATTCAGCTATACCTATTATATTTCTCCTTCTTAACATCCACCCATCACCACCCCCGTTCTTTATACTATTCATAACTGCTCTAGTTATATGAATTGTAGCTTGCATATAAGTTACAACAAACTACCATTCATATATACAATGATTACAACAACTCCCAGCCACATTGAAGTGAATGCATACAGTAATTGTCTTTTGGGGGTCTAGGCTACCTCACTCAGGATACTAAAACTCACTATCTCTATCCATTTACTTATGGATTTGATTATTTCATTATTTTAAATACCTGAATAATATTCAATTGTGTAAATGAGCCTCATTTTCTTTATCCATGTTTTCATTGATAGAGATATAAGCTGTTTCTAATCCCTGGCTGTTATGAAGAGAGCAGCAATATATATGACTAAACAAATGTCTATGTAGTAGGATGAGGCATCCTTTACGTATATTGTCAAAAGTTATAATAGCTGGATCTGGAGGTAAATGAATTCCCAGAAGCCAGACTCTTAAAGAGTGGATGTGTATCTTGTCTTCTCTCACTTAATAGTTCTCAGCCCTTTAAATAGGAAGCAGAATATACTGTGGCAAATGACAGCATTGACCTGTCTAGAGACAAGAAGAAACTCAGCATAAGAGTAGAAGTAGGAGAAATCTATGTGAAAACAGGAGGTTGAATTCAACAGTGGGACAGTTTGGGGATAGGAGGAAAATTATTGATGGCAGCTCTCTGAACTTGCCTAGTTAATCCACTTCTCAAATACATGACTGGTCAAGGCTCTCTTTTGAGTTGCCTTCCTTCCAGCTATAAAACAAAAATCACAATGCATGTGAGTTAGGGTTTTACCACCCCAACTTTAGAGACTTTTGACTTAAAGTGGAGAGGGATAAGATATCATCAAAAGAAAAGTCACATCTAGCACATTATTTAATAAAATTTTACAATAAGATTGTGGGAACCCTCCAAAATACACCAGAGACCTAGGAGTTGAGAGACTCTCAGGACTCAAAGGGAGGGATCTTAGATAAAGGCTTGACAGTAGGGAGAGGGAATTTATAAAGCCCACCTCCAGCAGGAATACAGCATCAAATGAGGGACGGGGTTATCATCCCACAGTCATATTTCTGACCCATAATTGTTCCTGTCTGAAAGAATTACAGGGATGGAATTGGAGAGAAGCCTGAAAAAAAGAAGGTCCAGCGACAGGCCCAAAGTAGGATCCAGATCAAGGGGGAGGTCCCAAGGCCTGACACTATTACTGAGGCTATGGAGTGCTCACAAAAAGGGACCTAGCATGACTACACTCTGGAAGACCCAACAAGCAGCTGAAAGAGTCAAATGCAGATATTTGCAACCAACCAATGGACAGAAGCAGATGACCCCTGTTCTTGAATTAGGAAAAGGCTGAAAGAATTGAGAAGAGTGACCCTGTAGGAGGATGGGCAGTCTCAATTAACTGGACCCCCGAGATCTCTCACACACTGGACCATCAACCAGGCAGCATAGAATAGCTGATATGAGGTTCCCAACCAGCAGAGGACTGCCTGGTCTGTGTTCAATCAGAGATGATGTACCTAACCCCCAAGAGACTGGAGGCCCCAGGGAATGTAGAGGTCAGGTGGGGTGGAGGGTGGGGGTTGGGTGGGGACATCCTCATGGAGACAGGGGGTGGTGGGGAGGAGGTATGGGATGTGGAACAGTTGGAGGATGGACCAGGGTGGGAGAAATAAAATCTGGAGTTTAAAAAATATAAATTAAAAAAAAAATTAAACATCTATTCAGTTTTCCTTTTCTTAATAAATAGAAATCAAACATAAATCCATTCAATATTTTGTTGTTTCTTTCTGGTGAGTACGACTTTTCCATTTCAAATTTCATTTATTTCAATGCCTCCATGTTCTCATTGTTGTGAATGATAGCGAACGACATTTACATGCACATTTTGCTTGGCTGTGAACACTTAAACTATGCCACAGAGCAGCACACTGTATTTATAGATAGACTACACCAAAAATGGTTGAAAATAAAGTTTAGAATGGGATTAATTTCTAGTTTTCACTTAATTCTTTCAAAGTCTAATAAAAAGTAAGCTACAGAAATTGCCTTTAAAAGATGACAAATGTCAAGTTTACGAATATCTGAGACCATCTGCCTTTAAATATAAATAGGGATTTTTGTCCAACATGAAAAATTTTCTAAGATATGCTGGGTAAAAATTAGACTCATAGGAAACATAATTAATAAGTTATTTTAAAAAAATCATATGGCAATGAATGCAAATGAATATTCATCACCTTTGAAACTTTAATTGACAGGTTTATAAAGAATTTACTGAATATTATTAAATGTAGCACTTAATTTTAGTCTCAAAATTCACTACTTATAAAAAATAGAACATATACCAATTTTATATTCATGTGGATCCTGGTTTATTTAAAAATGTATATGTTTAATAAAAACAGGAAGGCTGTCATGATAGTCATCAATTTACTCAAAAATAGCATACTTTTAAATCTTCATATAATAATTCTTAGTTTTTTATGGTGTGTAAGCTAATCATGACTTCATATAATCTTCACAGAAAACCAATTGAAACAATAAGGGTAAAGTTTGTAGTAACTGGAAACACTCCTTATGTAACTTGGCTCTCCTAATTACTATGAGTAGATCTCATATTTACTGCTTCTTGCTAGAACTATCAATCTGCTCACAAAAAGTTGATCTAATTTCAACCCCATTTCACTATTAAGAGACATTTCCCCAAGAATTTATAAATAAAAGAAATGATTGCTCTGTAATATTAAACTTTAAAATCAATACATAATTGATCAGAGAAAAGCATTCTGAAGCACCTTAGAGAGACACATCTGTTTAGGACTTCAACACTTGGCATGTTCTAATATGTTGGCAAAAGTATATAGAGATCTTGTGGGTTTATGGTGTCTCAGCTCAGAAGCTACTCAATGAAGAAGTTCTAAAGTAATTATCCACACTTTTGAATTGAATTATAACAATTGTAGCCATCAAAAATTGGATTGCAGAGGAGGCAAATGGCTCACATAGAGAAATGCCTTAAGAATTCTATCTTATTATGATATTTGCTAGTCACAAAATGTTGATTGTAAGACTGTCAGGGAAAGGTGAAGGAAGTACAAGAGAAATCTGAAGAAAAACTGGGTCAGTGACATTTAGAAATGCTTGATCAGCCTCCTATAAGGGTACATTGATAACTAGTCAACAGAAAGATGGCTAGACCCTGAGTACTGTGTCTGTTTCCTAAAATACGCTCAAGTTCATACTTTTGGCATATGAGCCACGAAAGTGTTCCTTCTTGAACCATGAACTAAAGCTACATTCATGTCATCGATGGAAATCTGAAATGGTTTTCCAATTCCAATGAGTCACTGCTAGTAGAAGCTTAAAGGCCACCAGACACATTAGCACACCCAGAAACATGATGTACCTATATAAAATAGAAATGTAGAAAGTTGTTTCTATATTTTACCAGGCAATTATAGTATGTTTTGAGAGGAAAACAAAAAGAAGTGTTAGCAGGGCCCATCTTACACAGAAGGCTCTGGAGACAGTGAAGCTAGTTAGTGAAATGAATCCTGTTTTTACTCTATGGCATGACAGTTCAATTAACATAAATTCTCTATTCTAATTTCATACCAGCAATCAACTTTTAAACATGTGTGTGTGTGCTCCTCATGTACCTGTCTTAATGCAAATAAAATGTATAAATCAACCGAATGTGAGTACTATGTTTCACAGAGCAAGAATTTATTGAGTTGATAAGGTCACATGTTTTGTTTTAATAAAAATATAATACACTATTATTTCATATCTCTTTAGACATGAATAAGAAGCTCCTGATCTACAATGGCCAGGTTCTAGAACTGGATTTTTTAAGTTAGGTCACAAATGATACCCAAGATTATATAAAAGACAATCAATTTCTAAAGCCGTCATTGCCAGGGCCTTTATGCTAGAGCATGGCCATTTTGTCCATATTTTTAGAGTTACAGCTAGAAAGGGGAACATAAATCATCTAGAAAGAGGCAAATAGATGGGACTTGCTACCCCTTCCAGTCATATTTGAGTGCATCATGTCTACTCCAGCTAGCCAGTCTGACAATCTACTTAGTTCAAACCCACTTACTCAAGACTCGCAGTTCTAACAAACAGCAAGCTCTTCACATTTATGTGACATTTTATAACAAAGCAATCTTTTCGTGTACTTATTTCGTGCCATAACCCAAGCTTAACAGTCAGGCAGAAAATGTACACCTCTTGAAAGCAGTGACTCTTAGCATGTAATCCAGGCTCTGTCTGCAACAGTTTCTGGCATGCTTGTCAAAAGGCAGACTCCTCTAATCCCCTCAGGAGCTTCTGTGCATACTGAGGTTTGACAAAAGGGATTCTGAAATATGAATAGCAATGCATAGCCCTAATTCCTTCGCTGCTGTGAGAACCTGTGTCATGTCATTCTTCACCTGAGATATTAGATAGTGGCTTTAACCTGACAGTTATTGAATCACCACCTTAAACCCAAAAATCAGAATCTGTGGAAACAGGAGCCAAACACGAAGATTTTTAAAGGCTTCCTGGAGAATTCTAAATTCTAAAACACATGTAAGTATAGAAAAATCACTATACACTGTTTTTCTTTTCAATACATTTCAAGATGGGAGATATTTGAGCCAGCTTTGATGTTATGATCCAGTTTTAAATATCCAAGTAAAAGTCACAATCATGGTCTTTAACATCATTAAAATATGGAAATGTTATCAAGAAATAACTTGACATGATACCAATGAAGAAAGACTATCTTAGTGATTAATATGGTTCCTAAGATCAGGTTTCAATAAAGGAATAAGTATCATAGGTCTCAAAATCATATTTCTTGTTATGGTATTGTTTTGTCGATGAAATGGCAGTAAATTTAGAGTCCTGAAAAGTTATAAATCTTCCGTGTCTGGCAGCCTAATCAATCATATGAGCCAGCTGAGATTTGAAATCCAGTTTTTCATGGGAGTGGTGGATGTACACAAGACATGCAATTATGGGATGTATCCATCATTGCAGAAGGCTCTATTGCACTAAGTTCCTATAGAAAACAAAGGGTTATGGGGCCAGTTCATGTTTGTACCACATAGTGTTGGTGTGGATATTCTGGGCACATCAGAGAGAACATGGATGACACCTGACTTCTGGGGGGAAGATCTATGAATCAGCATGATGTGGTGAGGTCATGTGATACATGATGTCGGAGTAGCCAAAACCTAAACAGTGATGTGATCTGTTACATTACCATTTGTTTTGGTTAATTGTTGTTATTTGTTTGTTTGTTGATCAATGTTACACATGCTATATACAACCAGAGGAGACATTCAAGCTCCCAGTCTCCATCACCCCCCTCACTTCATGGCATCTGAATTTGGACCTCACAAACCCTTGTGCCACAATCGAGTTTCATTATGAAGACGAGAAAACAAAGCACAGCCATAAAAAGCACTGACAGTCTCAGTCGATGATGAGGCAGAACTATCTCCAAAGTTGCAGTCTGGCATATTTTCAGGAGGCAATGAAAAGTTTCTAAGCATTAAAAACCAGACATGTTCTAATGGCCTTTACTAGTGTGAGTTTATTTAATTCACCAAAGAATCTGAAAAGCTAGCTAAGATATTATGTGCACTTCAGCAATGTAGTATTAGTGACAGAGAAGTTATCTGTGGATACATGGCTAGGAGTTGACAGAAGTGGGATGTACATATGTATATATGTACATATGACATGTATTCACTATATGACAAATTATTGTATAAATTATAATTAAGTACATCAGACCTAATGAGATGGCTCAATGGGTAAAGGCATTTTCTGACAAGCCTGACAACTTGAGTTCTATTCCAAGGTCTATGTGGTAGAAAGAGAGAAATGCAAGTTCCCTCTAACCTCTGTGCACAGAGATAGTTCAATAGAGATGACAAATAATAGACAGACAGACAGATAGATGATAATAGATAATAGATAGATAATTGGTAGATAAATGATGATAGACATATGATAGATAGATAGATAGATAGATAGATAGATAGATAGACAGACAGACAGACAGACAACTGAATGGTAGATGATAGCTGAATGATAGATGATAGATAGATGGTATATAAATGGATAGCTGGATGATAGATGATAGAGAAATGAAAGTGAAATAAATAAATAATAAAAAATTTAAAGGAACTATATAGCAAACTCAAGTTGTGAAAACTGTATTTTAATGAATTTGTGATGCCAATATATAAATAAGCTCTTTAGTGTGAATGCTGCAGGCACAGTTTTTAAAGGTCATTTTAAAGCATTTGGAAAAGTTTGTTTGCTTCATCAATGTAAGATCTTAAAGACTCTACAGCTCAACCCTGTCTCATTGGAAATGAAATGCTTAGATTCAATGCTGTGGATGGAAAGTTCTATTCAAGAAAGATATACTTAGCTCTGAACTCAGTCTCAATCAGAATTTATCTAAACTGTGTAAAATATTTTAACAAAACCAATTAATGATACAGCCTTTATGGATATATATGTATATACATATGTACATATGTATCAATCTACTAATTCAATAAAATACTTTAAATAATTTATTAAAATATTTTGAATATATTAAAGTACATATAATTTGTTTCTATTTCATGTTCTCGGTCTGAATAGAATACTTATGCTTCAATTCCTTGCTCAGGATATTTTATTTAGGGATGCTATTCCTATCTATCCATCAAGTTTATAAAATTTGCAAGAAATACTAAATTAACATATATAACCAATGCTAAAATATTATTTTCTCAGTAACAGAGAAAGCAAATTTAGAACAGCAAAATGTGAGACGAACAGAATACCATTTTGATTTCCAGCTATAACTAGCTATAACTGCTGCCGCAGATTAGCTGTAATTTCTTAATTGTATTTGATAGAATAGAATGTCTTGATTTCTTTGTATAGTTGTAATTTTGCTTTTAAAATCAAGGGACCAAAAAATCCCGTTTTGAATGTTCTGTACAATGAGTTTTCTCACACTCTGACAAGATCTACATTTATTGTGGCATACTGGGAGACTTGACCAGTGAATTTACCTCCTCCCCTTTTACTGCCAGTTCAAGTTGAGCAATGTGCGTGCCTGTAAAACCATACTTCCCATCTGACCTTGTAAACAGCAGCCGATGAAATCTCAGAAAACTGTGGCGTAAAGCTTCTCTGTTTACCTTCATCTTGTTTCTTCTTTATGCCTTGATCGTTCTTGCCACATGATGGCTGAATTCCATGTATCTACACTGAGTTCTACAGCTCAGGCTAATGTTACTTGTATGTAAGTTTTCACGTCTGATGATTAGGCACTGGACAACCGATTTGTATGCTTCTCTGAAGAACACCACCTCTTTTGCCCCCAGCTTTCCTCAGTTGTCGTATCTTTGCATGGAGGATAGTTTTTATTTTTCAGTCCTACTATATTTCCTATTTTCTACCCTTTCCCTACTCCCTTCTTACCTCTCTACTTAAATATTGATGTCCTTAACTGTATGAAACTGGAAAGAACATTTTCTCAAGCTGTACTCTAGTCGGGCTGCTGTCTCTAGACATTATCAAAATACAAATGAAGTGCACAATGTCTTGTGATGCAAGCCAACATTAGAACTGCTCTTAAATCATTATATCTGCTAATGCAGTAGGTTTCCCCTCAACAGCAGTAGAAAGCACAATGACAGCTAAAGACAATTCAGCAAGAAGACTCCCATAAAACAAAATAAACAAAGAAAAGAATGAAATGAAAAACACATTTATTCCAACAGATACAAAAGAAACCAACAACAAAACCAAGAATATTCAAAGCAACAGTTCACATTAAGCTTCTACAGACCCCTAATTTCTTAATATTAGAAGACAAAGATAAACTCCAGGAAGAGACTTCAGGATCCTTCTTTAAAGAGGGACTGCTGACTTATGGAGGGCTCAGATAATCAGGTAAAATAAATAAGAAAATCATTCCAGGAGGCAGATAAGAACTCTGCTCTAGTGAACAAAACAGCAGTTTGAAGGAGAAACTTAAAATCATAGAGATAACCATCAGCAAGGAAAGTAAGACGTTCAAAATGAACCAAACAGCAACTCAGAATTGAACAATTCAATCAAATAAAATCACTGCAGGTATATGGAGAGACAGCTCAGCAGTTAAGAGCACTCGTCCTTACTTTTGACAAGATTTTTATTTCCAGCACCAATAAGACAGTTCACAACTCTCTGTAACTCAGTTCCTGGGAATCCGATGCCCTCTTCTGACATCCAAGGCCACTACACATGCATGTAGTGCACAGATATGCATGCATGCAAAACACTCAGATATATAAAATGAATTCAACCCTCCAACTAACCAAGCTTCAGCAAAGATACATCACCACCACCTTCCCCTTGTCATTCAGGGACTCTGCAACACATATGCCTCGGAAATAATATTTCCATGTTCCTCCAGAAGCAGAGTTCTGGTTCAACTATCCAAGTACTCTCTTGATTTCCTTCTCATGATCACGAGACACTTTGATAGTTTTGTCCCTTCAGACATTGTCCAATGCAAGAGAGGGGGTCCCATTTCTTGCTTCAGAGTTCCCAATGACTAAACCACCAACCAAAGGGTACATATGGTGGGACTCATGGATCCAGCTGCATATATAGCAGAGGATGGCCTAATTAGTCATCAATGGGAGGAGAGGCCCTTGGTCCTGTGAAGGTTCTATGCCCCAGTGCAGGGGAATACCAAGGCCAGGAAGCAGGAGAAAATGAGTTGGTAAGTGG
This sequence comes from Mastomys coucha, assembly GCF_008632895.1. Lineage (NCBI taxonomy): Eukaryota > Metazoa > Chordata > Mammalia > Rodentia > Muridae > Mastomys > Mastomys coucha. The sequence goes on along the minus strand of NW_022196896.1, from coordinate 59,391,069 downwards.
GGCTAGGGGTCGGAGTGGTGGGGGGAGATGGGGGTTGGAGGGGATAGTGTTTTTTTTTTTTCAGAGGGGAAACCGGGAAAGGGAATATCATTTGAAATGTAAATAAAGAAAATATCTAATAAAAATAAATTTCAAAAAACAAATGAAATCACATGACTAACAATACTTCATACTTATGCCCTAGCAAATTATGAAAATAAATTTCCAAATTTCTTAGTTCCTGCAATCTGAGACGTTGCCTACCAGCTAGGAGTATGGAGAATGAATAGATAACCCTCAGTGTTAATCATTTCTGCTGATTAATACAATTTGTATTTTCTATTAATTAGCAGTTTGTTAGAAAGAAAATAAACGGCCTCTTATAATTTTTTTTGTTTCTCCATCTCAGATATGAAGTGATTTCCTTCAAGCCCAGAATAGGTGGTCAAGTTTAAAAAATGGTTTGGAGAATGACTTTGACTTAGTTTTGTTCAGGAATCTCTTCTGAAACCATACTCATACTCATAGTGTTGCCCATGCTCTTATTTGGGATTTTGCTGTCATTTCACTTCCAGCAGCCACGATGAACAGAACTTCAGTCTTTTAAGACTCATCATTCCTTGGGCCCAGGGTGCAGAACAAGACCCTCTCCACTGTTCATTGACCACTCTGCTAAGCTTTACCTGCATTTGAGAGTATTTGAAGGTTGGAAAATAAAGCAATTACCACATGCAAATAAATTAGCAAAAAAAAAAATGTTACCTGGGTTTGAGCCACAAAAATTATGTTACACATATCAAAACACAAAAATTCTTATGAACAGTGACTATCAAATACTTTACTGTTCTGGTCATGCCCCTCATTAGCACAGGATGCTAAGAAACTTGGAAATAAATGTAACTTCCCTTTTAGCCTGATGTTGTGTCTAGTATCTTTCACTCAGAACTATGAGTAGGATATGTATTTGGTGTGCCTGCTGTTCTTTTGTCAGCATGACACAACCAGTGCCCTTTGAGAAGAGGAGCCTTAATAGAGACAATACTTCCAATCAGATTGGCCTGCGGGTTTGACTGTGGAATGTTTTTGATTAATGATTGGTGAGGAAAGGCCCAGTCCACTATGTGGTGCCACCCCTCAGCATGTGGACCTGGGTGATATAAAAAAGCTACATGAGCAAGCCATGAGGAGCTAGCCAATGAGCAGCATCTCACTGTGGCTACTGCCTTAATTCCTCTCTCCCTATCCAGTTTGAACTCCTGTCTCTACTTTCCTGGATGTGACTGGGAATAGGTAAGCCAAAAGCAAAATAAAACAAACAAAAATAAAAAAACAAAAACAAAAAGTTACTTTGGGCTGTGATGTTTATAACAGTAATAGAAAAGCAAGACACATAATGACATCATGGTGTGCCATGGTCTGGCCTTATTTTCTTGACCCCAAACAGTATCTAGAAAATGACCTCAAAATACATCTGTACTCAAAACACTCAAAAAGAAGTTTCCACCTGCTACTTTAGAAATAAACTAATCCCTATTCTAAGCTTTTGGTTTCAGCGGAAATGACACATTATCAAGATACCTTTTGTGCATAACTATAACCTGACGGAACCTGTGGTTGCCTTAAAGGTCAGGAGAAAACACAGGAATTACTTTATCCTGTAGTTTTTATTTTGCTAGAAGATATGCTCAATAATTTTCCTATTTTGACTTTATTAGTAGGTTCAACTTCTCAATATGTAGACATGGTTATAGCTTCACTTATCTGTGAGCAGGTTAGAGCATGTTTTACCAACAGCCTCTTTTTATTTCTAATGAATAAATACTATCAACTCCTACTGTACTTTGAATAAAATAGCAATTTTAATTTTTTTTTATTTTTATTATTATTATTGTTTTTGAGACAGGGTTTCTCTGTGTAGCCCTCCTGGAACTCACTCTGTAGACCAGGCTGGCCTCGAACTCAGAGATCCACCTGCCTCTGCCTCCCAAGGGCTGGGATTAAAGGCGTGCGCCACCACCGCCCGGCGCAATTTTAATTTTTAAACATTTATTTTTAATTGTGTGTGTGTGTGTGTGTGTGTGTGTGTGTGTGTGCATTAATGTAATACCCTTGGAGTCCAGAGATGACATTGAGTCCATTGGTGCTGGAATAACAGGAGGTTGCGAGTCTCCTCGCAAGGGTGCAATGAACTGAACTTGGATTCTTTACAAGATGTGCCCGGAACCACTGAGCCATCTCCCCAACCATGAATTATGAATTCTTTCTTTCTTTTTTCTTCCTTCAACTCACAGAGATCAGTCTGCTGTAGCCTCCCAAGTCCTAGGATTATAGGTATGCAAAACAGCACTCAAACAGAAAGGCAATTTTAGCAACAAAAGAAAAAGTCTATTTATTTCAATGAAATTCCATTATCTGCATGTCAAATAAAGAATTGTTTGAAGAAATATTCACAAACTGCTATGAAAACTCATTTTTCATGAATTTACACTGATCGCCATTCATTTAGGACTCTTCACAATCTTTAATTAGATATTCTAGATGTGAATTATGTCACATAACTGAACTTAAAACACAATATTAAGAACTAAGGTAAACTCCACATGTAGTGACACACACCCACAATCACAGAACTTAGAAGGTGGAGGAAAAATAACGAGGCACTTAAAAATCTTCCTTGGATATATTCTCTCTCTCTCTCTCTCTCTTTCTCTCTCTCTCTCTCTCTCCCTTTTTTTGGGTGTCCTTTTTATTTATTTATCTTTTAATTTTCCTTTTTCAATTGGATATATTCTTTTATTTACATTTCAAATGTTATCCCCTTTCCAGGATCCCTGCCCCTGGAAACCCTCTGTCCTACCCCCAACTCCTGCTTCTATGAGGGTATACCCCTACCCACTCCCCACTCCAGGGCCCTCACCCTCGAACTCCCCTACACTGGGGCATTGAGCCTTCAAAGAACCAAGGACCTTTCCTCACATTGATGCCCAACAAGACCATCCTCTGCTACATATGCGGCTGGAGCCATGGGTACTCCATGTGTACTCTTCAGTTGGTGGTTTAGTCCCAGGGAGCTCTGGGTGTTCTGGTTGGTTGATATTATTGATCTTCCTATGGGGTTGCAAACCCCTTCAGATTCTTCAGTCCTTTCTCTAACTCCTCCCTTGGGACACTGTTGGGGACCCCATGCTCAGTCCAATGGTTGGATGTAAGCATCTGCCTATATATTTGTCAGGTTCTGGCAGAGCCTCTCAGGAGACAGCTATATCAAGATCCTGTCAGTATGAACTTCTTGGCATCCACAAGAGTTTCTGGGTTTGGTGATTGTATATGGGATGAATCCTCAGGTGGGACATTCTCTGGATGGTCTTTCTTTCAGTCTGTGCTCCACACTTTGTCTCTGTATCTCCTCCCATGAGAATTTTGTTGCCCCTTCTAATAAAGTCCAAAGTATTCATACTTTGATCTTCCTTCTTGAGTTTCATGTGGTCTGTGAATTGTATCTTGGGTATTTTGAGCTTCTGGACTAATATCCACTTATCAGTGAGTGCATACCATGTATGCTCTTTTGTGATTGGGTTACCTCACTCAGGATGATATTTTCTAGTTTCATCCATTTGCCTAAGAATTTCATGAAGTCATTGTTTTTAATAGCTGAGTAGTACTCCATTGTTTAAATGTACCATATTTTCTGTATCCATTCTTCTGTTGAGGGACATCTGGGTTCTTTCCAGCTCCTGGCTACTATAAATAAGGCTTCTATAAACATAGTGGAGCATGTGTCCTCACTACATGTTGGAGCATCTTTTGTGAATATGCCTGGGAGTGGTATTGCTGGGTCCTCAAGTAATACTACATCCAGTTTTCTGAGGAACCATCAGACTGATTTCCAGAGTAGTTGTACCAGTTTTCAATCCAACCAACAATGAAGGAGTATTCTTCTTTCTCCATATCCTCGCCAGCATCTGCTGTCACCTGAGTTTTTTATCCTAGCCATTCTGACTGTTGTTAGGTAGAATCTCAGGGTTGTTGTAATTTGCATTTCCCTGATGACTAAGGATATTGAACATTTCTTTAGTTGCTTCTCAGCCATTTGGTGTTCCTCAATTGAAAATTCTTTGTTTAGCTCTGTACCCCATTTTTAATAGGGTTATTTGATTCTCTGGAGTTTAACTTCTTGAGTTCTTTGTATATATGGGATATTAGCCCTCTATCAGATATAGGATTGGTAAAGATCTTGTCCAAATCTGTCGATTGCTGTTGAGAACCTATTGATAGTGTCCTTTGCCTTATAGAATCTTTACGATTTTATGAGGTCCCCTTTGTCATAGAGCATAAGCCATTGGTGTTCTGTTTGGGAAATTTTCCTATGTGTCCATGTATTTGAACCTCTTCTCAACTTTCTCCTCTATGACCTTCAGTGTATCTGGTTTTATGTGGAGGCCCTTGATCCACTTGGACTTGAGCTTTGTACAAGGTGATAAGAATGGATCGATTTGTATTCTTCTGCATGCTAACCACCAGTTAAACCAGCAACATTTGTTGAAAATGCTATCTTTTTTCCACTGGATGGTTTTAGCTCCTTTGTCAAATATCAAGTTACAATAGGTGTGTGGGTTTATTTCTGGGTCTTCAATTCTATTCCATTGATCTACGTGCCTGTCTCTTTACCAATATCATGCAGTTTTTATCACTATTGCTCTGTACTACAGTTTAAGGTCAAGGATGGTGATTTCCCCAGAAGTTCTTTTATTGTTGAGAATAATTTTCACTATCCTGGGTTTTTTGGGTATATTCTTGAGTAGATAGTAAGTTCAAAGATAGCATGAGATGCATGAGACATTGTCAATAAAACAAAAAAGCAAAATAAACCAAAAATTTTAAATTAAGTACCCACTAAAGGAAATCCTGAATTCCCATGTGTTAGTAATGTACTTATAATGAGATTTATATGTATCATATATGAACAACATATAATAATTGCTATAATTAAGCTTTCAAAGTAACTGTCTCTTGCATGAATTATCTAATTTAATTATACTTAAAATTATAGGACTGGTATTGGGATCCTCATTAAATATATAAGACAACTAAGTTACCAAGAATATACTGATTTTTCTCAAGGTCACAGCTATGAAGTAGCAAAGGAAATCAACTCAAATCATTTTTACGTTAAATCCGGTATTCTTTCTCATTTCATCCTGTTGCCTCTAATTTTAAAGCATAAACTGGTCTCCATTTAGAATAACATGTTTTCAAATCAAATAAAATAGGAGAAAAGATGCGATGAACAGCTTGAGAATAAAATCACACATAAACTTGAGAATAACCTCATCATTCACAAAACAAGTTTGCATCTGTTATTCTAACATACTGCCTGTGTTATACAGAGTATTTTCATAATTTATTCATGCTGCTACATTACTCTTCTCAACATAAATCTAACGGATATTTCTTTTGCTTCACAAATGTTGTTTAGCAAACCCGTCAGAAAGTTCCTTGGGAGCTGACACTTGACTAGTGAGAGACAGTGAAAAAATATCTTACAATTGCCAGCTTGTTAGACTGCCACACCTTGCCTGGAGGTATGCTTGCTTCTTTTCAGAAAGGTGCTGTGTGAAAATCAGGCTATGTTACTCCATGTTATGTAAAGCAGTATGTTTGAAACTTTGTCTTGTCATACAAACGCTCCTCCAAGGACCATTACATTTTTCTGGGTCCTTAGGATGGTAGTCTTGTAGTCCCAGAAAACGATTCCCAGGTTTTCTACACTATCAGCCATAATATCATCTGCACATTTATGGTAAGTATGTTGAATGTCAGCTCTCTGTGCTCCTGTATACTCATCAGTTATGACAGGCTCTCAAACATCCTTCTAGACACCCCTTGTTCCATTTATTAATGTATTTGCATTATGGGGATATTTTAATTCTAGCTCCGTGTCCTCTGGAACTGTTATTTGTTATTATTTTTTTAACTTTCTTTAATGCACTCTCTGGGTTCTCCCAGAGGCAAGTGCCAAAACAGGATGGACCTGTTATCTCTGTCTGTCTGTCCCTTATCTTTCTTCCCAGAGCCAACACTTTTACTTTCCTTCGTTTACTCAATTATTTTTCAACATTGTACAATTTTATAGTCTATCAGATACATTCATAATCATAGAGGTGTGTTCTGAGGTTTGTTTATTTTCTCTCTCTGCATTTTAAAATTTGTTTATTTTTGGTTATTAATTTGTCATGAGTTGAGACCCTTTATATTGTAGGTAACATGTTTTTCCCAACTTTCTAAATATTGGTCCTTGATCTACAGACTTTCACAATCTCCTTAGGCCTGAACTCCATGGCAGCAGCATCTTCCCTAGAGCTGATTAGGGTTTGTTATCTTATCAGTACAGACTCTCTATCTATTTGCATTTCTCTTAACCCACTTCGGAAGCCTTCTGAACTCTGCTGTAGCCTCTAACTTGTATTCATTTTGTAAACTGCATATATGCATATGGAGAGATATATTTACCATGTATTCTGTGACATGGGAATTAGTAAAGGAACCTACATAATCAGGATTATCTGGCAAATAACTGTCATTGAAACTGCTGCACCTTATAAATTTATTGTTATTCAGTGAATTATGGCATTGCGGAAGGACAAACACCATATTAATGATCATGGCATAATATATCCATGGCAATACACTTGATGAACTGAAATGAAACAGATTATTATGTGACTTTTCCTGGGGAAAGATGGACAAATGTGTAGGCATCACAGATGTGGTAGAATGACAAAATGAAGAAATGATTCCACCTAAGTTTAGCTCAGTGAGTTGTTTCCAAAAGTCACCTCTGGGAGCTTGGGTAGATGACAGGTAGCATCAGAGAAGAATACTCTCCCCTATCCTTCCTCTATATCTACTCACAGAGGGGCAAGGCTCATGAATTTCCTAGTGTGGAGAAGAATGTTAACTGGCCCAATGTCCAGAGGGCCTCCTATGGTCAGTCACATCTGTTCTGATCTCAAGAAGGTAAATGTTAGGACTGGAAAGTTGGTTCAGTGGTTAAAAGCACTTGTTGCTCAGGGTTAAGACATGGTTTTCTTTCCCAGCACCAACATGGTAGCTTACAACCATCCATAACTCCAACTCCAGGGGCATTGATGTCTCCTTCTGATCTCTTTGGGTGTCAGGCCTGCATGTGGTGCACATCTATACATGCAAGCAATATACTTGTGCACATAAAATTAACACATTAAAATATTTTAAAGAAGATAAATGCATGGCATTCATAAATGACAGTATCCCAAGGCATCTAAGAAAACAGCAGCACCTGACTGTTTAGAAAGCACTGCCATCTGCTCTACTCTTCATTTTCATGATCCATGCTGAATGGTTATTTAGAATTCATTTCTTATCACTCTGGAGCCATCCAAATACATGGTGCTGGCATGTGACCAGCATCCAATGGTCTTACGCTGCTTCGTGTCATGGCAAGGGACATCACATGATGTGTACCCAAACTCATTATAAATTAATCTACCCACAAGGACAGAGGTCCCAGGTTTCAATCTTCTCTGAAATATCCTACGCCTAAATTCAGCTTCTAACATAACATTAATTAAGAGGAACATTTAAACTGAAGCAGCATTGAGAGAGTGAGTAATTGGCCCTAATACCCTGCCCTCTGTCTGGGAGGGAGCATTGGGCAGTCTTCCAGGCACACTCAACTGGCTTGGGAAAACTGAATACAGACTGGAAGATAGATTTGCTTGGGAGCAGTTCATGAGGGGAGGGAAGAAAGCAAGATTCGGCAGAAGCAGAAGCAGAAGCAGCAAGGTTGCAGCAAAGTGGGTGGGGTGGCCAACTGTAGCTCAAGCTCTGGAGCAAAAAGGGCTTTTCAGAAAAGTTGCATTGAGACTTGAGGACCAAAGCTATGATGCTTCATCGACCTACTATTCAGCTCAGCTGTGATCTGTCACAGCCAATGCCTTATCAAGTAGATAGGCAAATAAATAAATAAATAAATAAATAAATAAATAAATGCATGCTTCAGTCACAAGGTTGCAAATCCAGTACAGCAATACAGAGACTACACAATGTATATGGTCATTCCTTTTATCAGGAGACAAATATTTCCTCCACTGCTTTCTACAAAGCAATGTGTACTATCTTTAGAATGCAATGACATATTTTGCGAGAAACTTTTGATTGTCTCTGATTTTCATCAATAAATTGTTCTGTTTAATATTCAAACTACCTCCAAGCAGAATATATTTCTTAATATTGCTCTATAGATGAGCACAATGAGAATCAGAGGTATTAAACAACTTCTGTTCAGTCAGACAACTGGCAATTTTTCACTCAATATTCAGCCAAGCTTCTGGTTTTGCACAGTGAGAATGGCCATGGAAAGTATGTTCTCTTTTGCTGATGGAAATATGCTAGCTGAAACACAGGGAAATGTGGGAAGTCTCCTTTTAACTTGCTCTTTGGGGCTATAATGCCTGTCCCTAAGGTAAATCCTGATGATCATGGAAGACACACAATTCATATTAACTTCTTTTTTGGTTTGTTTGTTTTGTTTTTCAAGACAGGGTTTCTCTGTATAGCTGTGGCCGTACTGGAACTCACTCTGTAGAACAGGTTAGCCTCAAACTCAGAAATCCACCTGCCAGTGCTGGGATTTAAATGCATGTCTCACCACTGCCCGGCTTCATATTAACTTCTTAATGCTTTTCCATTAAAAAAAAAAAAAAGACATACAGATATAATTCCAAAGTTTTCTTTCACAACACAAACATTTAAAGAATAGCACATTAATTCATAATTACTAAAATATTTCTGTCTTAATTAATTTTGGAAATGGAATCATTTACTGATTTAACATTTTATTAAAAATAACAGCCCCAGGGGAAAAAAAACAGAATACTGAGCAAAGCCATGTATAACATGGCAACAGACATGTCAAGGGATCTGAACAGTGGCAGACTCAACCAGAGGCACCATTTTGCACCCCTTGCTCATGACAGTTGGAGTGGGAATAGTTACGAGCACACATTGGTAAGAATGAGCAGGCAGAGACTAGCATTAGATGGGAGAATGGCAACAGCTCATCTGAGAATTCACTGGAAATTATGCCTTTGTTGAAACTGCAGAGCACTCCTTGGAACAGACACCATGTTACTTGACAGCAGAAGCCAGCCAGGGAGCAGGGCAGGCAAGCGAGGCTGGCAGCCAGTGATCTTATTGAATGTTGTTTGCCATAGAGAGATACAGGAGGCTGACTGCCCCAGAGGATTGCTAACAGGCAGCATATCTAAGAAGAGAGTTTTCTCTGCAGTGGAAGAGCAAGAGATTCTGATATCTGAAAACTACTTTTTCCCCTGGTTGAAAGAATGTCCTGAAAAATGAGTCTTCCAAGAAGACCCAAATTATTCTGTGAGAAATAAAAACAAGACAGCACATCACCAGTAGAAGATCAAAATAATCTCAGTAGGGAAGAGCTATATAAAGCTAAGTAAATAAGGACTATTATGAACGTCTCCTCATGAACTAAAGAAGTTGAACAAGTACTATTAACTTGTAGCCAATATAAGGGGATATCATGAGGCATGAATATAAAAGTATAGAACATATATTTTTATCTGCTGAAAACAATGGCGAGAGATTAATATTGAATTGCCCTATTGTGAAATAAACAAAAATAAATAAATATGAAAATCTGAAGTACAAGGGTGGGGACATGGCGATCTCTATAATGTATGTGGCTGCCTGGAAGGTGGAGTGATGTGGAACACCATGTGGAATCCTAAACTTTTTACTGAAATTGGACTTGGTGGGTTGTTTTGCTTTGTTTTGTTTTGTTTTCTTTTGTTCCGTTTTGTTTTGTTTTGTGAGAAGCACCAGGATGAGAGCACGAGGGAGGACTGGGGAGAAATGGGAAGCAAGAGCGATCAGAATGCATTATAGGACATTTCTAAAAATTAATAAAAATACTAAGTCAGAAAAACTGAACAAACTGAACATGACAAAAGTTTCTAACATCATGTGCTCCGTATGTACTAGGTTGAGTAGAGGGTAGGAAGATGCACTTAGTGAAGATATTAGCAAAAGACAGATGAAAAACCTTGAGGGCTGGGAGGCAGAACTTGAAAGTCTGTGACAGCACAGTAGAAGCAGATCTTCAACCCCCGTGACTCTGACTGTATGGCACTTTGTCAATTATACAAATAAAACCTGAGGTGACTTCTCAGTTGTAACTATACAGAAAGTGAGACAGCCCTGAGCCAAGGAGCCAGGCTACACCATGGCAGAAAGAAGAGTAGACATTTTGTCAGATTGTTAGGATGCTCTCAGATTCACTAGACATGAGTGTGGTTTGTTAACAGTTTGTGATGTTTTGAGTTGTTTTAGAAGTTTCTTCCTCAAACTTTAAGGAAGTTTCTCAGTGAAAGTTTCCAGATCAGTATAAGTTAGTCTTTGAAGAGCTTCTGCCAGGGAATCCCTGTCTGCACCTGGAATTAGACAAGAGAATATTTGATGGGTGGATTTTATATATTATTAACTAAGGATGAAAAAAAACCCTGGTGAGTAACACTTCATAGATTTGAGCTTAAGGACTTGCCATCTCATGTTTCTATGCATGCCTCTGTTGGCTATTTTACTCAAAATAATGGCACACACTGGAGAAGAAGCCCAATTTTTCCTATTTGCTCATTGATAGCATGGATGGAAGTCATCATAAGAGGGATACTACCAGCAAACAATACACTGGGTCAGATGCACTTACATTTTAATATCTCCAATTCAGTGGCCTTTCTTCACCAGATTCCACTGAATCACTGAGGGTTCAGGAAATTATATGGACTTGTACAGCCATATCTCTGTGGTAGAAAATTTGGCTGCACTCCACAAGGATAAGCTGGATACTTTCATTTGTAAAGCATACGAACTTTAGTCCCAACTTTAGTCCCAACAATAGCAAAACCTGCAATGTGTATTATAAAGAAAGGGTAGATCAGAAACCAGCATGAATCACTAAGTGCCCAAGACTTTATTTCCTCATCTTTCAGTGTGGTTTGCTCTGGTGTGACAGCTTTCTCCATTTTCAAAGCCCAGAAACAAACATTTGACAAGAATTCAGTTGCTGTGAGGGTCTCTCTCTCTCTCTCTCTCTCTCTCTCTCTCTCTCTCTCTCTCTCTCTCTCTCTCTCTCTCTCTCTCTCTCTCTCTCTCTCTCTCTCTCTCTCTCTCTCTCTCTCTCATACACACACACACACACACACACACACATATACACAGAGAGAGAGAGACACACACACACACAGACAAAGAGGGGGGAACCACATTCACACACACACACACACACACACATACAAGCATAGTAGAACATCTCAGGAACTCATGGGCATCTAATTAGTTTGTCTATAACTCCAGCAATGGGAGTAAGTGAAGAGAACTTGTTACACACACCAACTCTCTGAGCCCATGTACAGAAGCCATGAGCATGAATTCAGTTTCTCATAATCAGGCTTTGCTCTACCTACTTTAGTGATATATGGTAGGGCGAGGCTTAGTCCACACGAAGCCCATTCTGCTTGAACTGGAGAAAGCTCCAAAATACACACTTAATGAATTTTAAATTGAAAAATTTAGAGGTGGAGTGAAGTGTCTCCTTCTTCCACCTCCTAGGCAAAGAAGAAATTTGTTGTTTTGATTGGTCTTTTAAGGTCACTTTGTCTTGAATTTTTTTTTGCTTTCCCTAAATCTTATTGTTTATATCTCTAACTCATATATATATATATATATATATATATATATTCTGTTCCCTATTATGGTTTTCTCTTTCACCTACTATCCACCTAGAAGGAAAACCTGAGTGTAGCCCCAGAGACCCACATAGTAGAAGCAGAGGACTGACTCCCTCTAGTGCCCCCTCTGACTTCCACATGTGTTTTATAGGCATAGACACACTCAAAGTGCACAAAATATATAAATAAAGTATTAATCAAATAAAGGATTATATATACAGAAGAAAATGCATTTCAATCAGAAGACTCTAGAAAATTAGTCTTATGAGAGTGGACAAACAAATGAGAATTTTAAAAAAAATCAAAAATAAACTTTGTAAACTAGCAAACTTCTAATTGAGTGGGGGAAGAGAGAGAGAGAAGTGAAAGGTCATAAGATCTGAGGTGAGGAGGACACAACATCTGTCCCAACACAGGGAGATACTGGGACCAGAGGGACTCAAGCACACAGGAATTCTGCCAGACCAGTTGCATGAGTTCCTTCCAGTCTCAGGGTCTGGGCCAGTGCCCTGAGCAGACCTTGGGCACAAATTCCACAACCAGTCCCACAACAACACCCAGAGGAAGCTCCACTCCCAGATGCTCTAACATGCCCAAGATCACAGGATCCCAGGAGCTTGGTCACACCAGTATCTCAAGGTCCAAAAGACAGCTTGACTCCCAGGAGATCTGACACACCCAGGATCTCAGGATCACAGGATCCCAGAATCACAGAGTCACAGAGACAGCTTGATTCTGAGGAGTTCTAACCCAACCAGGACCATAGGAAGGATGAGCTCTAGTCAGATATAGTCAAGGGAGGTAGCACTAGAGATAACCCGATGATGGGAGGCAAGCATAAGAACATAAGCAATGGAAACCAAGGTTACTCGGCATCATCAGAACCCAATTCTCCTACCATAGCAAGTGCTAGATACACCATCACACTGATAAAGCAAAATTCATATCAAACATCACTTCTCATGATGATGATAGAGAACATTAAGAAGGACATAAATAACTCCCTTAAAGAAATACAGGAGGACACAGGTAAACAGCTAGACAACCTTAAAGAGGAAACACAAAAATTCCTTAAAGAATATCAGGAAAACACAATCAGGCGAAGGAAACAAACAAAACCATCCAAGATCTAAAACTGGAAATAGAAACAATAAGAAATCACAAAGGGAGACAACCCTGGAGATATAAAACCTAGGAAAGAGACCAGGAGTCATAGGTGCAATCATCAAAAAATGAATACAAGGGGTAGAATAGAGAGAATCAGGGGCAGAAAGAAACAATAGAAAACATTGACACAACAGTCAAAAATGCAAAATGCAAAGAGTTTCTAACCCAAAACACCCAAGAAATCAAGAACACAATGAGAAGACCAAACCTAAGGATAACAGGTATAGAAGAGAGTGAACAAAGCCTTACAAAGGATAATAGATGGAAAATATTAACACAAGGAGTAAAACTATAGCCTAGAAAAAGCAAGAAAGTAATCTTTTAGCAAACCCACACAAACATAATTCCACCTCTAACAACAAAAATAACAGGAAGTAACAATCACTTTTCCTTAATATCTCTTAATATGAAAATTAATGTTACCAACATACCCTAATTAATTGAAATTCAAAAATATAAAGAATTAGAAATTTGTTGGTTGTCATCCAGTGGTCTCACTAATTTTGTAATTGGAGAAATAGGTCCAATATTGTACAATCAATATGTACTTTCTGCTTGTTCATACATGACAGTGTTTTGCTGTGTACCACATAATGGTCTTGAAATCATGTTTCTCCTATCTCAGCCTCTCTATTAGTAGGATTGTTTATTTGATGTTCTTACACTATACTATGGTTTTCAGAACAGCTTACATATTTCAAAATTATTTATACAATCAAAAGAAATGTAGACAATTAATTTGGGAGGTGGCTTGTAAGAGAACAACAAAGAGTAAGACTGAATGTTTTGCTTAATATTTATAATTATTGTATCAATTTTGAAGAAGAGGAACTTATAATTTACTCTTTTTCTGAGATGATTGCTTTTCAAAATCATCACAGCCAAAGAATCAGAATCTTACCCTCACCTAATGTCTATGCCACCCTCCAAGCAGAACTATTGTTCATTGAAACAGTTAATGAATGACTTCATGGATAGATCATCTTACTACACACACCATCTCTTAAATGAATGTAACCTATTCCCTGTGGGCTGAGAATGAAGACAATTACTAAAGTTAAATAGCTTTGACCATAGCAGGAAATCTGTATCCAAAAATTGTGCCTACAATTCATTCCTTGATGCAGCAGAGTAGCTTAGCTACTATGGAGGTAAAGTCCTTTGGAGATGTGAGGGACATTGAAGTACAGTCTTATTACAATGAACTCCAAAGTCTAAAAATTGTTTTTATTTTGGGTTTGTACAACTGTAAGAGCAAAGATTTTAAAGCTCTACTAAAAACAAAACCAATAAATAAAGACTTTATCTATTTATGTTCATGTAATAACATATCCACTATTTTTATGATTGGTATAACAACAAATATTGTGTTGAATACAATAAAAATAGACATTAATATTTAAATTTATATCTTCCAAATAGATATGTCACCTATTCCAAAGAAAAATTTAGACCCATATTATCATTTTATATTCATTGATTAATTTTATATTTGCCTTTTCATATTAATTTTAAGTTCAATTTATTATGAATAAAATAAATATAAACAATGTTAACCTGTTCAAAAATAAATAAATAAATAAATATTCATTATCATTTAAAAAAAGAAAAGAAATGAAAGGCCAAAATAAAACCACAAAGCCATAACAAGTTACAAAAAGAAAACCATGATAAAAAAAAGAAACTTAATTTTTATGTAAGTGAAACGGGATATAAAAGTAAGTAGTGGACATGAAAAATATAACCTGGTATTTTCAGTGAGACCTCATCTCAATAAAAGAGGTTTACATTCCAAAATAAAAATACTTTGGAAATGATGGCTAAATTTCAAAGGAGAATCCCCTTCAAAGAGGCTAACAGACAGAAATTGAAACAGATTGAAGGACAAATAAAGGCAGATGATTTCATTTCAAAGTTAAAGGCAAAGGTTAGACGGAACAGGGTGGGAAAAAGAACTAGGGAGAGTCCTAAAAACAGCACACAACTCACATATAAGCAAAGAACCCCCAGAAAGGAGTTTGGGAATAAAAATACAGATGACAGATGACAGGTGAAGGCAACTTAGCAGGAAGGGAGTCTTCTAAAAACAGAAACAAAACAATGAGGCAAGTCAGGCATAAAACTCAAAAGTTTCCAGTGTAAAAGAATTTGATCTCGCATACTACAATTGCTAACCATTTGTGTAGAAAAATTAATCTAAACGTCTACATTAATACAAGCACTATGTGCAGGGGCCTGTGGCACAAAGGCATCAAGTCACTGAGGGAAACGATTGGTTTGGCATTGACTTCTCCCATGAACAGTCTGTACCAGGAGACAGAGGAGCAGCACACAGGGTATTCAGGGAAGCAGAGGCTGGGCCATCCTGGTTTTCACAGAGAACAGCAAGTTTTGAGCATCTAGCTTCGCAACACTGTTCACTTCACAGGGCTTGTTTGAAGATGTTCTTCAGCTGAGCAAAACTGACTCAGGAAAATTAGCAAAGAGACTTATCACTTTATCATGAGAGACCTGGAAGAAATCTTAAAAAACTTTTGTAATTAAAAACGTTAAAAAAAAAAAAAAGATGTCAGCCAGTGTTGGATAAATGGGGATCAGCCCATTTCTTTTCTCTTCATGCCTCAGTGTAAAGGAGAACAGGGGCCAGGAGGTAATGGAGGCAGCAGCTTCTCCAGCAAAATGCCAGGACCAACAGCCTGGTTTCCCTGGCTTTGGAATTTTAATCTTATCCTGGAGAAAAATTTAGAGTCTGTCATGTCACGAAGCTGGAAATTAAAGATTGGTTGCCAAATGCTATATATTTAGAGGAAAGAAAAAACAAGATAGACTAAAAATTTACAACCCACAATTTTTATCTGATCTCTAAGATGGGAAGATTATAGATCCTGCTTTAATTCCTATCTATGTGTTCTTGTTATAAATTGTAATGAATAAACAATAGCATGATTTAATTTTATGTGCTGTATATTTTTTCCATTATTATTCCTACAAAGGCTAAAAGACTTTCACTTGTTTATTCAGCCGACATTTATCATCAGTATATGGCATGAACAGCTCTAATGAAAAACCAAATAAATTCTCCAATGTCCAGGAACTTATATTTTAGTTAGAAGCTAGAAAGATAAGATATACACTAGGTATGATAAAAGAATAAATCATGTAGTGCTTTACAGAGTGATATTTATCACTAAATAATATTTATCACTGAAATAGAGAGCATAATAGGAGGGTGGGGAGAACTGGAATCTCAAATCAATTGGTATGCACCAAAGAGTTGAAATCCTAGAAGAAATTGACAGATTTCTACATAGACACAAACTAGCAAAGTTGAGCCATAAAGATATTAAAAACTTTGGCACTGAAATAACACAAAATGATTCTGAATCCTTAATAAAGAAATTACCTAACAAAGAAAAATCCAGGACCAGATGGCTTTACTGTTAAAATTTGACAAGATTTTAAAGAATACCTAATGTCATTAATTCTCAAACTAATCCAAAGAGTTGCCAGAAAAAGAGCCCTCTCAAACTCAACTTGAGTGGCCAGTATCATGCTGATACTAAAACTAAATAACTAAATAACTAACTAACTAACTAAATAAATAAATAAATAAATAAAAGGACACACAAAAGTCTTGTGTGAACATAGATAGGAAACTTCTGAGAAAAATGCTGGCAGATTGAATCTAACAGTATGTGAAAAGATCATTTATCGTGATTATGTTGGATTTATACCAAGGACATAATGATGGCTCAACATGGGTCAGTCAAAGAGTTAAAGGAAGAGAGAATAATGAATGGAAAAAAATAGTTATCAAAATGCAGGTAGATAGAAGAATTACATTGCAGAATTATGCACACAGTATAATATTGTGTTCTATGCTCTGAATGTCTAGAAGGGAGGAGGTGGAAGTTTCCAGTATAAAGATGATACACAATATTGCATATATTATACATATAAAATATATAATGTATAATAAATATTATATAATATAAAGCAATTATAATTATATACAGTATTTGATGGCGTTCGGCTCGCGGCGGGCGCGTCCACAGACACCAGACACAAACAGCTCTAAGTTTAGGAGGTTTAATTGGGAGGGGAGGACCGCGGCGCGGGAAGAGAGAGGAAAGAGAGAGAAAAAAAAGAAAGAGAGAGAGAGAGCACTCATATATGTATATATATATATATATATATATATATATATATATATATATATATATATATATATATATATATATATATATATATATATATCGTGACGTAACAGCCCAGGTAAAGGTGGGAGCTGAACCCAATGAATTCTGGGAATATTCGTTGTCTTGATGACAGGTCTGTGGGCCCGCCCACATCTGCTATGCTGGGTGCTAACAGTATTATCATTACAATTAAAATAAAATAAGCCAATTCTCCTGGCCTGGACAGCACATGGCATTTATATTTTTTCTTTTCTGGTGACTGGTTTATTCCTATAAACATTTGTTTCTACAGTCCAGTTCAGATGATAAATAGAGGCACACAGCTATAATTTCCAAGACAGTCTGCTGTTGAGGGAGATTTGAGGATAGGGCATGGGCCTGGTGCTGGTGCTGGGGCTGGGACTGGTACCTAGGCTAACTGGCGACCTTGTGATGATTTTGGCAGGCTCGACAGGCTAGACTCTTGCTTCCATGAGCCCATGCTAGACAGTTCACACCAGGATGGATCCAAGTCTTTGAACACCCAAGGGACAGTGAGCCTGATTCAATGGTACACCGGGAAGGAATTCTCAATGCAAGCCTTCCCTGGGATTCCAGGTCATTCCACAGAAGGCCTGGACAGGTCTGCTCTTTGCCCTGGAGTGAGTAATGAATACAGGTCATAAGTTACTTTTACACTAGGTTGTTACTTGGCTATTCTATAAAGGGATCCCGACTGACATCTAAGGGAAGAGAGAGGCACAGATTGGGAATGGGCTGTCTGCTGTAACTCTGATAAGGAAGACTCAGGTAAAGCTGAAGGAGAAGAAAATCGCACTCTTATACTGAGGAGGGATAGTAAGTCACAATATGAACTAACTAGTATCCTCAGAGCTCCCAGGGACTAAACCACCAACCAAGGAGTACACATGGTGGGACTGATTGCTCCGGCAGCATGTATATAGTAGAGGATGGCCAAGTTGGTCATCAATGGGAGGAGAGGCCCTTGGCCCTGTGAAGGTTCTGTGTCCCAGTGTAGGGGAATACCAGGGACAGTAAGCAGGAGAGGGTGGGGTGGCAGGGGGAGGGGAGAGGGAACAGTGGTTTGTTCTTGTTGTTTTTTGGTTTGGGTTTTTTTTTTTTTTTTGGAGGGGAAATTGGGAAATATGATATGTAAATAAAGAAAATATCTAATAAAAGGAAAAAAAAAGTCACAGAGACCAGTCTGGAGCCCGACTTTCAAATGCAGTGAATGAGTGGGTAACACCCAGAAGAGCTCTGGCCTGAACTTCACAGAGCTCCTATAGTTTAAGTCACCTCTGTATTCTTCCTGAGTTTTCCAATGGTAGCACACAGGACTGGTCCTCTGTTGAGGCCCAGATTATCTACATGCCATCTAATTTGAAATGCAGCAGAGTTCATTGTAACTATCACACATTAATAAAAATAATACAATTTTCTTTTAAAACACTAAACATTGATTTCAATTTAAAAAGAAATTCTTGAAAGTCATATCTGTTTTTAAAGGAAATTCAGATAGGACTTACTGTAAATAAAAACAAACAGGTTGTATCTTCAAAACAGAACACTTATATTTTTTTAAATGCTCAAACATTTCTCAAAGCCTGGAATTTTTTATTTAAAAAAATAGTTTAGCCCCATTCCCTGGGGCCTCGATTCTCTCAAGGGTTAGGAGTGACTTCTCTCACTGAGATCAGACCAGGCAGTCCTCTTCTGTAAATGTGTTGGGGACCTCATATCAGCTGATGTATGCTGTCTGGTTGGTAGCTCATTGTCGGAGAGATCTCAAATAAATGTATGTGGCTACAGGTGACAGATTTGTATGATTAAAAATTAGAGAGGAAAAATGCCAAAAATTATTTAAATTAGATTTTAAAGAATCAAAATATGTTTAATAAAAATAATCACAGTATTGGCTTGATAACATATTTAGTTTTCCAGACAATTAGTCCACCCAGTTGACCAAGTGTCTTAATAAACTATATGCAATAAATGATTCTACTTGTAAGTAAAAGTATACCTCTAGTGCAGTCCCTCCTTAGATAAGCTTCTTCTACTAAAGTATTATGGTAAAATTTCTATTGCTTCATTATTAAATAATTTAAGAAATAGATTATTTTATTACAATTATTATCTCAGTATTCTCATATCTCATCACTTTTGCTAAAGTATGTATATGCTCATTATTGTTGCTCTTCAATAGCAATTTAAATGTTTATTATGCCCAAGGTTCACTTAGAAAATAGAATTTTTTTATTACCAAGACATTGTGCTTACTTTGGTTATTATTTTCTGGTTTATTATCTTATAGTCAGAAAAATATACCTGAATCATTCTGTGTTTCTTTCTAATTGAGATTTCCGCTACTTTCTACTATATAGCAAATTTTAATAAGTAAAAAGTTGAACATAAGTACTGTTTCTGATAGTGCAAATTAGATACCTTCATGGCTTTCTGGCTGTGATTGAAACATCATCTTGTGAATTTGGTGTACATCCCTATAGCTGAGATAATGTTTTAAAATACTGGTGTTTGTCAAAGGACAAATTCTACTCTTTCACCAACATAAAGACCCTCTTACCTGATTACCAAAAAATTATCAAAGACAGTAAGTGGACATGCAACGTGAGTTGGTGGAACATATAAACACTCACTTATGAGTAATTTCACATGTACACAATACTTATGAGTGAATTTGCACATAAACATACACTTAAAGGTAATTTCAAGCACTTATTAGTAAATTTTATGCATATTCACACAGTTATAAGTCATTTCATATAAGCACACTTAATAGTGGACCTTACACGTACATAAACACTTATAGGTGGATTTCACATACACACACTAATGATGAATTCTCATATACACATATTTATGAATGATTTCACACACAGTTATTAGTATATTTCACACATACACTTATGAGTTACTTTACACATACACATGTGCACGGATGTGTGGATCTCATATATATATACACACACTTAATGGATTTCACACATACACACTTAAGAGTAGATTTCAAACACACACACACTCACACACACAAAATAGATCAAAGAAAGGGTTTGATGATACAACAACAAAAACGACTAACTCCTAATGGAATGACAACTTACATCTATTTCAGCACTTGGGAGGACGAAGATGGAGAAACACAAGTTCAAGGATAACCTGGCTTCAGAGTGAGGCTCTATTTCAAAACACAAAACAAAGCAAAACCCACCAAATATACACTACTGAAAACCACAGTAAGAAATGAAAAGAAAAAATGCAGATATTTTAAATGCTTAATGTATCAGAGGTAAATTAATTGAAATATACACATATTCAAGAGGTAGCCGGCATTCTCATAATCTAAGACCTTAAAGGAAACATTAGCAATCACACTATGTAAAGACTCTGGTGATATTGCACTCATATGCATTTCTTGAAAAAAATTAGTGAATAGCTAACATCAGGTAACTAAATGTGACTAGGGACAATCACAAAAGCAAAAAATAAAATAAAATAAAGTAAAGAAAATACTGAAGCACAAGAGTAAGATGTCACTGGCATAAAATACATAGTGGTAGATATAATTAGCTGATTTGTGGAGAAATGACCATTCTTAAATATTTTTAAATTAGAAGGAAAAAGACTGAGACCAAAAAAGATTGCTGTCTTATATATGTTAAGAACAAAAGGCAAGAAAAATGTCATTTAGAATTTGTAAGTCAGGTAGTAAGAATATTAACATATAAAATGGTGTATTTTTAAAAAATTCTTTTGACTAAAACTGAATATTGTATATGTCCAAATGAAAAGCCAGCAACCATCTCTGTCAATATGATAAACACAGGTGAGTTTATTTTACCTTTTAAAAAAATAAGAGAACTTGTATTATTTCATAACCACAGTGTTAGGGTATTTTCTAAGACATCCATATGAAAGATATTTTAAAGTTTGAAAATAAAAGCATAGCCCATTGCAAATGAAAAAACAAATTATAATTATCTTGATATAAAGCTAAATAGATTTCAACCTAAAAGTATTGTAACAGATTAAAATATCATATCAAAAGCTGGTACATCCACTCTGGAAATCAGTTTGGTGGTTCCTCAGAAAATTGTATATAGTACTACCTGAGGACCCAGCTATACCACTTCTGGGCATATATCTAGAAGATGCTCCAACATGTAATAAGGACACAGGCTCCACTATGTTCATAGCAGCCTTATTTATAATAAGCAGAAGCTGGAAAGAACCCAGATGTCCCTCAACAGAGGAATAGATACAGAAAATGTGGTACATTTACACAATGGAGTACTACTCAGATATTAAAAACAATGAATTTATGAAATTCTTCAGCAAATGGATGAAACTAGAAAATATCATCCTGAGTGAGGTAAACCAATCACAAAAGAACATACAAGGTATGTACTCACTGATAAGTGGATATTAGCCCAGAAACTTGGAATACCCAAGATACAATTCACAGACCACATAAAGCCCAAGAAGAAGACCAAAGTGTGGATACTTTGGTCCTTCTTAGAAGAGGCAACAAAATACCCATGGGAAGAGACACAGAGACAAAGTGTGGAGCAGAGACTGAAGGAAAGGACACTCAGAGACTTCCCCACCTGGGGATCCTTCCCATATGCAGTTACCAAACACAGACACTATTGTGGATGCCAATAAGTGCTTGTTGACAGGAGCCTGATATAGCTGTCTCCTGATAGGCTCTGCCAGTGCCTGATACAGAGATGGATGCTCTCAGTTAACCATAGGACTAAGCACAGGGTCCCCAGGGGAGGAACTAGAGAAAGGACTCAAGGAGATAAAGAGGTTTGCAGCCCCATAGGGGGAACAATAATATGAACCAAGCAGTACTCCCAGAGTTCCCAGGGACTAAACCACCAATCAAAGAGCACACATGGAGGGACCCATGGCTCCAGCCACATATATAGCAAAGGATGGCCTTGTCGGGCATCAATGGGAAGAAAAGCCCAAGGTCCTTTAAAGGCTTGATGCTCAGTGTAGGGGAATGCCAAGACAGGGAAGGGGAGTAAGTGGGTTGTTGAGCAGGGGGAGGGGGGGGGGATAGAGGGTTTTTGGAGGGGAAACCAGGAAACGTGATAACATTTGAAATGTAAATAAAGAAAATATTTAATAAAAATAATAAAAAGAAAAAGAGGAAAAGAATCATTTTGAAACACTGAGTTAAACTTAGAACGCAGTGACTATGTTTATGAAAATATAACCATCAGGCCAGAAAAAAGAGTGATAGTAAATAAAACAAATGATAATAAAGAAGATAAAGTAGTAGAAAAAAAGACTTTTCTTTAGGACATTCATTCTACCATGCAACAAATTTGAGAAAAGGAAGTATGTAAAAAATTCTAAGGAGTACTTGGATCATATAATCTGATGGGTAAATATGAGGTCTTAAAAGTAAACGTATGGAATATGCTCCCTTTGTTCAAGTTTCCAAGAAAACTGCTACTCATTGACAATTGAGAAAGCTGAAGAGTATTGCTGTAGGGCAACTCAGGACATACACGTTGACTCCTCATCTGAAGGCCATTGGCCAACCCCTGGACAGTATGAACACAACAGAAACTTTAATAAAACATTTGCTGACGTACAAAAAAAGAAAAACAGTACAATATAAACTTAACAATAAAGGAAGATGGAATAGTTACAGATGGATAGGCAATTCAGTATCTGCACTAATTAATCATGTATGTTAATAACCCATATATTTGAATGTAGATTGTAAGTAAATTACTATAGATATTGGATCTATACAGGAAAATTAAGAATCACAGACATTTAGAAATATAACTTGAACTAAAAGTTTAATAGGGGAATCAAAAACCAGATAAATATAGAAACTGTTAGCATAGCATAGGATTGAAAGAATATAAAGGATAAAGTTATGGTATCTTGGAAAGAAAACTAAGACCACAAAACAGGAGAAATAAAGGATACTGCCAATGTTTAAAGACCCCTAGCCAAAGTTCCAAAGTTCTTGTGTGTGTGTGTGTGTGTGTGTGTGTGTGTGTGTGTGTTAGTGTAAGTGTCTAAACTTCAACAGAGAAAAACAAACAAGAATAAAAGATGCTTAAATCAGAGAATAAAATAGAAAGCCAATACATACCCAGCAACACTCTTTGGTGGCCATGAAATGGAAATTTCTGAAGGGAACCCCAGGAAAGTGTCTGAGATAGCTAACATTTCACATCCTAACCTATATGATGACTGCACACATGTTTGCCATTAAAAACTCATGGAACCTAAGACTGATGTATCTTATGGTTCTACATGAATATTATATTTTGATTATAAAGCTCAACAAGAGTTCTCAGCTTTTGTTTGCTAAGTTTAATCTATTCCTTCCCACTCACTGGGTTGTGATCACAGGAATGCCTCATCAAAGGAGACAAAATAAAAAATGCCTTAGTAACAACAAAATGCAAACCAAGAAAAAAACCAGAACAATCCTGTCACATCTCATCAACAGAGTTTTAGGGAAGAGAAAAAATCACGGGAAGAGAAGAAGAAACACGGGAAGACTTGAGCATGGGTGCCTGTCTCCTTTTCATCCTTAGCTAGTGGATCTCAAGGAGACATATCTACTAATACACAATAAAACAGAGAAAGCGCAGGAGCTGCTGGATTCTTCTGCTGAATTAAGTACACATTAAGCAACTTGGACCTCTACTACCAACTGCTCACATGATTAATGTCACCATGGTAGAATGTTACCTAACCCAACCAAAATCTAAATTTCATGATAACTATAAATGCTTGCTCCATTCACCTATGACATTTATTTTATTTCCTCTTCTGAGAAAGATTTAAGCATCCTCCCTTGGGCACTCCCTGTTACTTGGTTTCTTTGGGTCTGTAGAGGTAGCATGTATATTCTGCATTTTATGGCTAATAACCACTTATCAGTGAGTACACACTATGCATGTCCTTTTGGGTCTGGGTTATCTAACTCAGGTTGATATTTTCTAGTTCCATCCATTCGTCTACAAAATTCATGATATCCTTGTTTGTAATTAGCTGAGTAGAAGTCTGTTGTATAAAGGAACCATATTTTCTTTCATCAGTTCTTCAGTTGAGGAACATCTAAGCTGTTTTCAGTCTCTGGCTATTATGAATAACTCTGCTATTAATATAGTTGAGCAAGTATCCTTGTGAGATGGTGGAGAATCTTTTGGGTATATGCCCAGGAGGGAGATAGCTGCTGAGTCTAGAAGATAGAGTAACATTAAGTCCCTTTTACACTGACAGACAAAAAATTGTGGCACAGTTTTTAAAAAAATAAGAAAATATAATCATGAATCATAAAAATACATGTAATATACCCAAAGGAAACACTTTATGAAAGTCCATTCCAGCGTCATGGGAAATGACGCAAATCAATGTAACTGTCTAACAAAAAACAAATAAATTTTGTAGGGAGCTGTGGCATCCTGGAGTAAAATCCTGAGAGAATGTGTTTTGTTGGTATGGGCACAGACATGACAACATGACAAAGAACAAATCCATGTGCCCATTGAACATTGGCAAAACTATTTCTTCTGTAGGCCAGGCTCAGGGCTGGCAGAGACTTCTTCTCCTGGTCCAGGTGTTCACTGATAACTGGTCAATGTACAGGAAAATTAGCAACTGCAGCTTCCTCTTCCCTGTGCTTACAGCTGGAGACTGCTTGCCTACAGAGACCTAATGAGACTGGCTAATTCCTTTCCTATTCTCTACCTAATAAGCACACTGAGGTTTGGGGTTTGCCTAAGTAGTCGGTGCTATTCATTCAATGTGAATACATCACCACCAGACACCATCTTTCATGTCCATGAATCAGAATGTCTATCCTTTCTTCATTTTCTGGCTGCCCCAAGTCAGGGTTAGAGGACCTAAGCAGCACAGGTCACAGTAAAATTGTTGCATGTGGTCTAGGAGGTATTAGACAGATAATAATGCATCATTATTAAAAATTCTTCTTGGTGTATGGAAATGTCTTACTAGAACAGGAGGATAAATGAAATTTTTTGCTGTTGTAATTCTGTCTGTTAAGTCAGAAATAGTGATAAAATTTTAAATAAGCAAGACAATTTTGGGTTTTTTAAATAATTATTTCGCAATTGGTAATTTCTGCAATCTTAAACATAAAATAAGAGCCAGTCACCCATGCTGAAAATCTGATTCTGACTTCAGGACTAGTTTGGTTTCCTGGTTCCCAGGACAGCTGAACAAAGCAAGCAGCAGTACTGAGCCCTATCACTTGGGCTGTGACAACAGGGTCTCTATTTGCTAGCTGTGGGGCATTAAGCAACTTGCTTAACCTCTCTTTGCCCCCATTGCTTTGACTATAAAACAGGATTATTGTAGTACCAACCAATAATGATGTCTAGAAAAGCCAGTAACTTCTTCTACAGAAGAATGTAGAGCAAATTTCAACAGTTAGGCAACCTGAGAGAATGAACTGTTGCTTTTATCGTTGGGTTTTTTGAGCAAGCCATCATGGGTCCTGAACATAACACATGGGAAATGTGGAATCATCCTTCAACTAAATCAACTTGCACCCTAATGAGAGAATCGGAGTGCATCTGTCTTTTTGTTTTGATTCCATTTGAATGTTTGCAGCAGTTAATATGTACCATCTTTTCTGTGAGTATTGAATGGGTAATTTCAGGAGCAGACAATTTGAGTTATTTAGAATTAGAATTGTTCTTTTCTTTCTTCTTGGAAATATCTCAAAGGCAAAATAAATACTGAGCCCATGAAGCTAACTGATGATGTTCAGACAAAATGTTCAAGTGTCTGAAGGCCCCACTTTTCAACATATGTTCCAGTAGTTGTCATTTTTAACAGACTCGGTATGTCTCATTCAAGTTTTCTTAGTTGGATTTGCCAAACCATCTCTATCAGTGGCCTCTACTATGCAAACCATATATAAGCAATTAGCACCATAGTCAATCATTTCATATGAGAATGTGAAACTTTATACACTCTTTTTATTTATTTATTTATTTATTTATTTATTTATTTGGTTTTTTAAAGACAGGGTTTCTCTGTGTAGCCCTGGCTGTCCTGCAACTCACTCTATAGACCAGGCTGGTTTTGAACTCAGAAATCAACCTGCCTCTGCCTCCCAAGTGCTGAGATTAAAGGTGTGTGCACCACTGCCTGGCTTATATACTCTTTTATACTTCAATAATCCAACATGTATACTAATAGACATGCTGAAAGCTTCAATACTACACAAAGATCTACAGACAACTACAGAATGCTGTAAGTAGAACAAATAGCTTTCCAAGGAAGAATAAATTGATTGGTTACCCAATCCAAATAGCCTAAAAATCATATGTACAAGTAGCATTATATAGACAGAGTTGGTTATATTTAAGAATTATATGTTGGTTATATTTAGGAATTATATATTTATTATAAATATGCATATATGCATGCAATAATAATTGATGAAAAAATATGCATGAAATTAAAGGAGAAAAAAAGGGGCTATATGTGAGGGTTTGGAGTAATGAAAGGGAGAGGAGAAATGTAAGTATATTATAATCTCAAAACTAAAAATATTTTTTTATATTTACTTATTTATTATATGCAAATACACCATAGCTCTCTTAAGATACTCCAGGAGAGGGCGTCAGATCTCATTATGGATGGTTGTTAGCCACCATGTGGTGGCTGGGATGTGAACTCAGGTCCTTCAGAAGAGCAGTCAGTGCTCTTAACCACTGAGCCATCTCTCCAGCCCTAAAAATATTTTTAAATATGGGTTTTTGTGCTTCCCCTCCTAAGATGTTTTCTTAGTGCAAAGAAAATTGTACCCAATGTGCAAGGGAAATAATGTACCCCAAAACAATTACTCTAATTTAAAATAATCAAAATATACTCTAATCGTTTTTACATTCTCTTAAATTTTTCATCTTTTTCTGCCATCATGAAACTGAGACTTGAGGAAGTAACAGATGCAAAATATGCCTGCACAATGACTGTGGAAATTACTGGTCTTTTAACAAACTCATTAACGAGCATATATTCCAAGAAGTGGGGACTAAAAGAAAACTACCAGTTTTATTGCTGAAGGGAAAAAAAGGAATCTTCAGAAAGTAGAACAAAAAGAAAGTCCAAAGAATATTCTAAAGTATCACCTCCAATGGGGAAGCATTCTTTTTTGATTGCAGAGGGTTGTAACTGCCATATCTGATACAGTCATGGTCCCCAGAAAAATCTGTATCCTATTAACACATAATTTACAGTGGGCAGGAGAAAGTCAAAAGCTATGTGACAGACACACCAAGGAATGGAAAGGCAAGGTTGAACAAAACATAAACAACAAATAAAATAAAACACAATAAAAATCATGTCTGAGAATGGCCAAGTCAGTAAAGTATGGGCCACACATGAGGATCTAAGGTCTGCTGCCCAGCATTCATGTAAATCATGTGAAACAGTCAGCCATCGGTACATACATCTATAACCATAATGCACAGGGGCAGACACAATCAGGTCCTTGGAACTCACTGGTGTTATATGATAGAGTTTCCTGGGAAGATAAACACACACACACAGAGAGAGAGAGAGAGAGAGAGAGAGAGAGAGAGAGAGAGAGAGAGAGAGAGAGAGAGAGAGAGAGAGAGAGAGAGAGAGAGAGAGAGAGAGAGAGAGAGAGAGAGAGAGAGAAATTCACATGCCCCAGACAGGGATCCCACAAGAAACCAAATTAAAGTTACCACAAGTCTGACTTTGAGTT
Organism: Mastomys coucha; assembly: GCF_008632895.1. Taxonomy (NCBI): domain Eukaryota; kingdom Metazoa; phylum Chordata; class Mammalia; order Rodentia; family Muridae; genus Mastomys; species Mastomys coucha. The sequence continues at coordinate 59,363,155 of NW_022196896.1, read as the reverse complement.
TATTGGGGTTACTTATAGGAACATAAATTACTGAAATGTACCTACATCATCAAAATGTGCCCAGCATGGGAAATGGCTCAACAAAATGGGAAACAGGGAGCATTTTGCACAGGTTTCAGGCAGCTCAATAAGTTGAAAAGTGTACTTTCCAGGTGACTCAGCGGCTCTCTGCTTAACAAGGCTACTAGAGTAGGCTTATCTGAGAATCTTCTTTAAAACTTAGCTTGTTTAAGAGTGAGTCTCAGCAGTTTACTCTTGAATAAGGTAAGACATTAAATTTCATTAATTTCAGAGACTTCCTGAAGCTACATTGTGTTGTGAACTTCCTGTTTTAGGGGGCTTCCTTATCAGATGAAACTTGTCTGTCTGTCTTGAAGGAAACTGATACACAATTAGTCATCCAGTCTACTCAACCCATGAGATAAAGTGAGAGACTCCCAGATACACATAAAAAAGGTAAGTGACACCTGAAAAAAACCACAAAGTTTCTCTTTGAGCTGCTACATACATGTGCACATGTGTACACATACATGCAACTCTCCTCCCACCAGCCTCCACACTCAAACCTGGAGTAGTACTTGAAAGATCAGTAAGCAAATTTCTTGCTCAGGAAGTTATAGAGAAAAGTAGAAACACACCTTTAATTCCAAAGAAAGTAAAGTTATTTTGTAGAAGGAAGCACCCTTGTTTGAAAGTCATGTCTAATTGAGAGGCCGACAAAGTAACAAATCAAAAAATTATTTGACAGAGTAGGATATTCCCAACTGTCACAAGAAAAGAGAGGAATGGGAGAAAATTTAAGAGCAAGTAGCACTTAAGAGAGAGGGACAGAAGGGGTGGAGGCAGATTTACCAGGAGAATTTCACAAACACAGATTGAAGAAGGAACAACCTAGACCCTGGTGAAGTCAAAACAAGCCAGATAAAGAGTCAGATGATTAGAACTGATTGCTAGGAGTTTGAGGCCAAGCAGGGCAATTCAGCCAGAACCTGAGGAAAGCTAATTTAAAACACCTTGGAGAGGTATTTGAGTCAAAACAGCTGAGTTGAACCAGCCAGCCAGTGTTCGGAAAGAGCTAGAAAAGGGTGAGCTCATTCAGTAGTAAGCTTCCCAGGTAACAACTATACCTGGAGAAGAAAAGTTACTTCTCAGTAAGTAGAGTCTCGGGGTCTGTTGACTGCATGAGTACCCCCCAAATCCTCTCTTTTCAATTTTCAGATGGCAAGAAGCCGTTTTAAACAGACTCCTAAAGCAAAATAAGAGGTAGATTCCTACTGAGTAGCTGGGTAACTATATAGACAAAGTCGTTCCGGGCACTGAATATTTTAGGAACCCAAAAGCAAAGATCTGGGGATTACTCTGTAATCCATGTCCTACAGAATGCCACTAGAATGAGGGGTAAAGTTTGAATGACTGTGCAGTGTTTGATGAGGTAGTGTGTAACCTCATCTAAGGCAAAGACTCCATCAATGTTTAATAGCACTCCAAAGGAGGGATAAGCAGAGGTAAGAGCTCAAAGTTCCCATGTAAAAGGTGTACCAGGGAAGAGGCTGTCTGCAGGTACCTGTGGGCTATAAAGCACCTCTGGATATAGTACCCACTGCCAGGCCCATTAAGTACACATTCTGATTGTAGGACAAACAAGACAGAGATCAACACAGGAAGCACAGCACTGGGAAAGGTCTTTTATCATCAAAAGGCACATACTCAAGGAGCCAGAAAATGAAAAGAATTGCAAATAGACCATGAAGAAAAGAGGGCCTCTTCAACAGTGGTGCTGGGAAAAGTAGATATTGACATGAAAAGAAATGAAACTGCATCTCTATCTCCCATCCTGAGCAAAAATCAATTCAAACTTGTTCAGATACCTTGACAGAGGACTGAAAATCTGAAAATGTTACAGGAAAAAAAATCTTAGGAAAACACTGTAAAACAAATGTATTCAACGGCTTTTTCAAAAGGACTCTACTCCTTCAGAAGACAATAATTAAAATTTGACACATTAACTTCATGAAATTTAAAAGCTTCAAGTGGGACTGGATTGTAGTAGGGTTATTGTGTGGTTTCTTCATATTGTGCTGGGGCTGTGATCATAGCTCCAGGCTCAGTATATCTCCACTGTGAAAATACTACCATAGCTGATTGAAAACAATGCCTTGCCCCTAACTCATCCATAGCTCTGTGGCCGGCTACCTGCAGCAGCCTCCCCTTCCTCTCTACCTTCTTCTCCAACAGATCAGGAAGACCTTTTTCTCCAAGCTTCCCTCCCCCACTCAATCCATTATCTCAGCCCCCAACTCTAGCAGACCTTCCCTGGGAACCTTCAGACAACACCCAGCCAGAGAAGCATGTAAGCCTCTCTCCCTTTCCGCACCAAATTCAATTGCCTACTCTTATCCCCAACTCTGTAGCAGACAACTTACTGCCGCTTCTCCTTCCTATCTGCCCCCATCTCCAGTGGATCAGGCAGATCTTTCACTACAGCTTTCCTGACAAACTCCTTCCCTCCTTCTTCACCTCCAACTCACGCATGAATTCCCTGGAAACTCTTCCCAAACTGGCCATGGAAGCAAGTGCGCTGTCTTCAGATTTTGACTTTCCCTCCTCTATTCCACAACCAATCCCCAAGTCTCCTCCCTAGCAGCCTCCCTCCTTTCCTGCCCCTATCTCCAACAGATAACACAGACCTTAACTTCTGTGTTAGTCAGGGTTCTCTATAGTCATAGAACTTGTGGAATGTCTCTCTATATTAAGGGAATGTATTGAAATGACTTAAATCCTCACATACATAGAAGCCTGATTTTTTCCCACAAACAAAAAAAAAGACATCATTTTCAACAAAAGATATTGTTCAAACTGAGTGCATGTAGAAGAATGCAAATAGATCCATATTTTCACTCTGTACAATTTGAAAATAAAGAAAGAAGACTAAAATTGCTTGGGGGGGGGGAGGGAACAGGTTACAATGAAGGTAGACCTAATAATATAACACCTGAGTTCTCAACGGAGACTCTGAAAGCCAGGAGGGCGTATGCAGGTATTCTACAGACTAAGAGATGACAGATGCCAACCTAGAAAAAAAATAAAAAGAAGACTTTCAATTAAATAGATGGAGAAAATAAGGTAATCCATGATAAACCAATTTTTTGCAGTATCTATCTACAAATCCAGCCTTACAGAAGGCTCTAGAAGGAAAACTTCAATGTAAATAGATTAATAATACCCAAGAAAAGACAAGGAACAAATAAGCTCATATCAGCAAATCAATAGATGGGACACACACACACACACACACACACACACACACACACCATAACCACCACCACCATCATATCAAAACAACAAAATAACAAGAACCATAAAAACTTTGCTTATTGATAGTTCTCAACATATTGTCTCAATTCCCTAATAATGTCACAGAATAACATAATAAAAGCAAAATTAGGATCCATCTGCTGCATCAAAAATTAAAAGACAAAACACAAAACAAAACAAAAACATACCTTAATATAAAGAATAGGCCTTACCCCAGATTAAAATGATGGTTAAAGGCATTCCAAGTTAATATATCTAAAAAAACAAACAAATGTATCCATTTTAATATCTGATAAAATAAGCTATAAACCAATATGAATCAGAAGAGATGGGAAAGGATACCACATACTCACCAAAGGAAGAATCCACCAAGAGGATATTGTATTATCTGTACACCAAAAATGGGCACCCAAACTTGTAAAAAGAAAGAAACAAGCAAACACTATGACTTAAATCAGTATCCCACTCTCACCAATAAATGGGTCATCTAGGCAAAACTTAAAAAGAAATTCTGGAGCTAAGCAGCATGTAAAATTCTACCAAGCTAAACAATGCCCAGGGCAAAATGGGTTCAATGCAGTATTCTATCAGGCTTTCAGAAAAAGTTAATGTCAATATTCTTCAAATCAGTCACAAAACAGAAACAGAAGGAGCATTGCCCAACTCATTTCATAAGGCTACATTTACCCTGATACACAAAGTACACCCTCTGCCACATACAAAACTAAAAAAACAAAGACAATTAAAGACCATTTTCCTTTGAAACATAGATGCAAAACTTCTTATTAAACTATTTGCAAACCAAATCCAAGAGTATATCAAAAAGATTATACATCATGAACAAGTAGACTTCATCCCAGAGACATAGCGATGGTTCAGTATCTCAAAATCAATGAATGTTATTCACTATACAAAAGTAAATAAATAAATAAAATCTGAAAGGAAAAAAACCACATGATCATCTCATAATACTTATAAAAAAACTTTAAACAAACTCCAACATTCTTTCATTATAAAGTCATAGAGAGATTAGGGATAGAGGGAAAATATTTCAACATAATAAAGGCAGTTTGCAGCAATCCTACATCCAATCTCAAATTAAATGAAGAGAAATTCAAAGCGGTCCCATTAAAATCAGGAATAAGACAAGATTGTCCAATCTCTCCATATCTATTCAAAATAGTACTTGAAATTAACTTGATCAATAAAACAATTGAAGGATATCAAAAAGATACAAATTTAAGAAGAGGAAGCCAAATGTCTTCATTGACATATGACATGATTGTTTATACAAGCAGCCCTAGAAACTCCTACAGCTTATAAACACTTTTGGCAAGGTAGCTGGATGCAAAATTGACTCACAAAAATCAATATCCCTCCTTTCTATAAATGACAAGGAGGTGAGAAAAGAATCTGGAAAACATTTTGCAATAGCCTCAAAGAATATAAAACATCTTGGAGTATCTCTAACCAACCAGGTGAAAAACATGTTATGATGAAAACTTCAAGCCTTTGAAGAAAGTAATTAATGAAGGTTATTGTATTAGAGGCCCCAAAAGATCACTCCACTAATAGATCTGCAGGATTAACATAGGAAAAATGTCCATCCTGTCAAGAGCAATCTATAAATTCAATGCAATCCCCATCAAAATTCCAACAATATTCTTCAAAGATCTTGAAAGGATCATTTTCAGCTTCATATGGAAATGCAACAAACTCAGGATAACTAAAACAATCCTATAATATAAAGGAACTGCTGATAGTATCACCATTCCTGATCTCAAAAAGTACCACATAACTATAGGATTAAAAGTAACATGATATTGTCCCACCAACAACATAGTGATCAATGGAATCAAATGGAAGACCCAGACATAAATCCATACACCTACAAGTGCCTGATTTTTTTCACAAAAGAGAACAACAAATGTTCTTCAACAAATGGTGATGTTCAAGCTGAATGTATGTAGAGGTGGGGATGATATACAGAGGGTTAGGAATTTAAACAGAGGTGTGTAGCAATGGGGGATAGGGAAGTGAGAGTAGCCACCAGCAAGTCCCAGATGTTAGGAAAGCAAGAGACTCCCAGGACCCAACAGGGATGAGATTAGCTGAAATGCCCAACAAAGGTGGAGGCAGGGGGAGAGAACCTATAGAGACCATATGCAGAGGTTAGGCAAGGCCCCTGGTTGGGGGAATGAGACCACCCACTCATCTCCAAATTCTTAAACCAGAATGGCTCCTGTCTAAAGGAAATAGTAACAAAATGTGGAGCAGAGACCGAAAGAAAGGCCACTCAGAGTCTGCTCCACCTGGGAATTCATCCCATATACAGACACCAAACCCAGATACTATTGCGAATATCAAGAAGTGCTTGCTGACAGGAGCCTGTTATAGCTGCCTTCTGGGAAGCTCTGCCAGACTCTGACAAATACAGAGGAGGATGTTTGCAGTATGGGATCTCCAATGGAGGAGTTAGAGAAAAGAGTGAAGGAGCTGAAGGGGTTTGTAACTCCATAGGAAGAACAAGAATATCAACCAACCAGACACCCCGGAGCTCCCAGGGACTAAACTACCAACCGAAGAGTACACATGAAGAGACCTGTGGCTCCAGCCACATATGTAGCAGAGGCTAGAATTGCCTGGCATCAACAGGAGGAGAAGCCCTTGGTCCTGTGAAGGCTCAATTCCCCAGTATAAGAAAATGCCAGACCAGTAAGGTAGGAGTGGGTGGGAGGGGGAGCATACTCATAGAAGCAGAGGGAGGGGGATGGGTGAGGGAGATCCCAGAGGGGAAATTGGTAAAGGGGATAAGATTTGAAATGTAAATACATAAAATATCCAATAAAAAACGCAAACATCCATATTGTCACCCTGCACAAAACTCAACTCCAAATGGATCAAAGACCTTAGTATAAAACCAGAGATACTGAACCTGATAGAAGAGAAATTGGGGAATAGCATTGAACTCAATGGCACAGGAAACTTTTTCTGAATAGAAAGAACACTGGCAGCACAGGCACTAAAATCAACAATTAATAAATTAGATCTCAGGACATTGAAAGGCTTCTCCATGGAAAAGGACACCATCACTTGGACACTGTTAGCCTATATAATGGGAAAAGACTTTTTATCAACTACATATTTTATATCTAGCTAATATCCAAAATATCTGAAGAATTCAAAAAACTGAACATCAAGAAAACAAATAACCCAGTTTGAAAATGAGTTACAAATCTAAATAGAGAATTATAAACATTAGACTCAAAAGACTGAGAAACACTTAAAGAAATGTTAAATATTCTTATCTATTGGGGAAATTCAAACAAAAACTACTTTGAAAGTTCATCTTACACCCATCAGAATGGTCAAGATCAAATACACAATGATAGCTCATGCTGACAAGGAAGTAGAAAGGAGAAAATACATCCATGGCTGATGGAAGTAGAATCGTGTACAGCCACCATGGAAATCAGTTCATTAGAAAAATGAGAATTGAGCTACCTCAAGATCCAGCTATAATACCCTTGGACATATACCCAAAGTATTCTTAATGTATGACAAAGACATTTTCTCAAGCATGTTCATTGCTGTTCTAATCATTACAGACAGAGATTGCAAACAATCTCGATGCCCCTTAACAAGTGAATGGATAAAGACAATGTGGTACATTAATACAATAGAGAATACTCAGTTGTTTTAAAAGGATGAAATCAGGAAATTCACAGGTAAATAGATGGATGTTTTATTTTAACAAAATCTCAGGTGTTTGATTTTACCAGTAAAGAATCTAGAGCACAGATGCTTGGGTGAAAGACTGCTAGCTCAGAGAGGCTTCCTCCTTTACCAGCACCCCAAAAGGAAGCTTTTCTTCACCATACCATCTCAAAAACCCTTCAAACCGAATGCCCCTCCCTTTGAATTGCTGTGTGTCTCTATCCATTCTCTTGACTTCTTACTCTGTGTTTTCATTTTTCTGTATTCACTCCTTGTCAACTGGTTGCTTGTTCTGTCTGTTGACCTATGGTTGACTTTATTTAGTCCTGTTTATAAGAAACACCACAACTAGAAATAGGTTTTTCTAACAAACAAAGCAGTGTTGGGGTTCATGGTGGGATCAAATAATCTTTATCAGATGTAATTAGAAAAAACTCATCCTGAGTGACATAACTAGGCCCAGAAAGACAAATAGGGTAAGTAATCATTTATGTAGATATTAGCTGTTAAATCAATGATAAACTGCAATTCATAGATCCACAGAGGTTGAGTATAGACTAAAAGATTAGAGGAATAAAGGAAGATCATATCTTCCTGGGAAAGGACATGGAATAGTTAGCTATGGATAGATGGCAGGGAGTAGCAGAGTGGACTGGAATGGGAGGACCAAGTAGGAAGAGGGAGGGATGAGGGAGGGAATATGAGGAAAGACACCTAAAATTAAGATCCATTTGAGTTTTTAAATCTAATACAGGAGAAGCTTCCATATATATACATACATATATATACATATATATACATGCATGCATACATACATAAATATATACATACATAAATACATACATATAAAGACTATCTATCTAAAATCACCAAATAGTGGAGAAAATAGAAATCCCAAACTGGCCATGTCTTGTCACCAAATGAAGCTTCCAAGAGATTGTGTTGATCAACGAAGAGTTTCTGTGGGAATCTTCCAGCAATCCAGATTGTTTCCAAGACTATAGGTTTCTCTCCATAAACTGGTGTCAAGGACCTATTGGTCAGGACAACACCTACACAATTTATTGAACTGTATAGCTTCTCTTCTCCACTTGCCTACTATTTTTGATACAGGAAGGTACTCTGCATGCTACCAAAGGAGAAATCTAAGCACCAACTTAGCTCCAAATCTACACTGATCCTCAATACTGTTCTGCCTGCAAGCTATGCTAGGGCTATAGTGCAACAAAGCTTGTGGAAATGACCAACTAATATCTGATTTCACTCAAGACCCACTTCATGAGATAGAACCCATACTCAAAGCTGCTGGGAAACTATGAACCTAAGACTGAGTAGCCCATTATTCTACTAATAAAATGAAGCAATAAAATGACCTTCTGCTCTTCTCATAGTCAATATCTTGCTCAATCATCAGCAAAGAAGCCTCTTCCTACAATAGCTGGATACCAATACAGGGACCCACATCCAAACAATATGCAGAGTGAGAGATCTTGGAACACTCATCCCTAAATGGGATGCCTCTACCAAATCCTTACCCTGGTAACCCAGGAAACTCTGCAGAAGAGGAGACAGAAGGAGTGTCAGAGCCGGAGAATATGGAAGACACCAAAGAAACATGGCTCTCTAAATCAACAGGATTGACACTCATATGAACTCACAGAGACTGGGGCAACATGCACAACATGCAACATGCCTGTGAGAGTCTGCACCAGTTCCTCCGCATGTATATTATGGCTTCCAGTGGAGTGTGGGAGGAGTTGGAAGGAAGTTAAAAGCAGGATGAAAGTGATATAAATACAAGACTCACATATGAAATTCTCAAAAGAATAAAAACCTTCTTTCGAAAGTAAAATAGTGAAGATGTGAAGATGCAAAGTTGTTATGCTACTCCATGCCAGCACATGGCAAAGCCATCTGTGTGTGGACTTCATCTGAATGCTGGTGCCAGGCCTGTCTCATGGAAGAGCAGAGAGTCAGGTACATCCTGTACAGTCCACTGGGTCCATAGCTTACAGCAACTTTCTAATTCATGGAACTATATGGTTTGATTCAGAGTTCTTTCTGTATGCCAGGTCTTTGAGTATGGTCCCTTTGGCATCTCTCTCTCTCTCTCTCTCTCTCTCTCTCTCTCTCTCTCTCTCTCTCTCTCTCTCTCTCTCTCTCTCTCTCCCTCTCCTCATACCTCTTTCCTCTTTTTCCTCTGTCTCTGTCTTGCCTCTGTCTCTTTCTCTCTGTCTCTGTCTCTGTCTCCCTCCCCCCATCTCTCCATCCTCCTTTGTTGTGCTATTGAAAGTTTCTTTTCTTTGCTTTTCTATTGGAACAATTGTGAAATCCAGTCAGGCTCCTTTTATTGTAGCTGCTCTCCAAATCTTCCAACTTATCCCCTGAAGAATCTAGTCATTGTGCCTGGGTGTCACCTGTCATCTTTTGTGTTGGAAACACCAAGCTTAGTTTGTTTGTTTGTTTGTTTAACTTGTATATGCCATGAGAAAGTTGTTCCTACCTTGATTGTAACCTTTCAGCTGGTCTTAGGTGTACCACTTCCTGGTGTAGTTGGGCAATTGGGATGTAAATAAATAAATAAATAAATAAATAAGGCACTCTGAAAAATGCTGATTGTTACAAAATATTTCACTGTCTCTGCTATTCCTACTCGGTAGTTGGTTACAAGATTAAACAGGTTAATGGCTAGATTTCACTTTTATGTAGAATACTTCCTTACTTGGATGCCCAAGGTATCTGCTGGACATTTGTTAGAAAATCAAGCCTTACCAGGGCCCGGGAAGAATATGAGTTAATCTGGCTCTCCAAAATTAAAATTTTATTTTAAGGTTTTTGTCCTTAAAATCTTTTGGCTAACAATATGTGGAGCCTTTCCTAGAGAGCTTTCTAGTTTGGTTCTGGTCAGTCTTTTTAAATAAAAAGCCTTTAATTTAGTTCTTTAAAAAAAAACTTGATTCAGACTGGTAAAGCTCTAAACAACTCCACACCCACAACTTCTTCACTTTGTATACTCTCATAGTTAAGTATATAATTTGATGAGTTTTAACATCTAAAACAGGGCATTTTAGTCACTAAAAAATGAGCTTAGTGTTGAGTTTTGTCTGTATTTTTTCTTTATTAATTCACTTTGGTTTGATGTATTGTGGATTGCTTGGCAAACTGACTACATGAAATTCAGATATAACCCAAGCTTTCAGAAAAATCTAGGAATGAAAAAATAGTATGGTAAGAGAACGTTACAAAAAAGTCATGTGTCACACTAAAAGGAAAGCTATATCAAATTGAGAGGGGGATTTGGAACTGTTATTTTCTTATATGGCCATTTTGGGATTAAACTGACAAACCACCCAGTCTATTTGCCATCATTCATACTATATTTCAATTTTCCAGTTAGTGATAAACTTGTCATGCTCAGAGGAGAAAGTCACTAAAATGTACCTCTGTACTCAGGTAACTCCTCTAATCATCTGAATCTGGGTGTGCTCACACGTTATTCCCTCTTGCTGTGAAAAGAGAGTTTGGTTCTACATACAAATGAAGAAAGTAGCTAATTTCTAGCTGACAAATTATTAATTATTTTTGAAGATTATCCTGTTAGAGCACTGTGAACTAGAAACGCATGTCAGTACTACCATTTACTGACTTATTTGTGCTTTGCCTCCTTGTATAACTTTCTCAATGACTGAAAGAGCTGCTCCCCAAAGATCACAAAATAAGTACTTGAATAAAACTACAGTCTAAGCAGGGCTATAAAGAATATATTTAATTTCAAGTGCTGCTATAAAGAATGTTACAAATGGCATGACGAGGTCCGTTTATTACCCTGCATTTCATTACCAGCCTTCTTAATGGTCCACCTGAGACCAGGCTAGACTGATGACGATCCTGCCCATCAGTTCACTGGTTTGAAGAAGAACAGCACTGCCTGATATTGGTACATTGTTCTACCTATGTTCAGTGTCCCCACAGTGCCTCCACAGACACTTCCTCTGAAATGCACTACTGAACATAGAGACAATTTCTAAAACATGCAAAGAAGTATTGGTAGCATTAATGACATGGACTCAAATCTAAGACCAGGAGGTTCTTCCACCATCAGACAAGTTGGGGAGCATGCTGAGTGGCTTGGCTTCCCCCTGCAGAATGTCCCAGTAGAACCCTACAGGGAAAGGTTTCACTCAGATGTCTACCATTGCTGACATAGTTAAGCACTAGGAGGTCCTACCTCTCTCGTCTAGATTCCAGCATTCCACTAATGATTTGTTAAAAGTTTTAATATTATATTTTTGTTATGTATATAATCTGAAAAAATATACACAAAAATAGTGTGGTAATTCCACACTATGACAATTCATAGTCAGGGAATGCCAAATACAAGACGGCATTGAAGTTGAGTAGACATCAGAGTAGACATTCATCTTTGCAGAAGCAAAGTATCTTGATGAAAGGGAAGAGTTTGCTATAGCCCAATGCCATTTTGGGGACTTTCAAAGGAGTAAGCTAAGGAAAGAAAATTGACACAGTTATGTTCATTTTTTTACGAATCTCAAGTAGAAAAACCTAATGGAAGCTAATAACTGCATCTCCAATGAGGCCAAAGATGGACAACACTTTGACAGAAAAGATATATAAGGAATTATAGATAATTTATATCTTGATCCATGATCTTAATGTTAATACCTATATATACATATTTTCGTCTCAGGCATGCATTGTCAACATAAACTCCAGGTTCTGATTCCCAAGACTACAAAGGCTTCAATATAGATGTGATATATTACAAATCATAGCATTAGCTTGCATGATGTGTACTCTGAAAAGAATTCACCACTACATGGCATCAAGATCCATCCACTACTCACATGATACAAACATAAGAGCATGATTGCAATTATGTTTAAAGCAAAGTTTTCTGTGATAGCATCTGTAACAAGTGGCACTGGGAAAATTGACTGTTTACATGAGGGACCAGTATCTATTACCCCACACAAAGATCAACCCCCTAACATATCAAAAATCTCAACTTGAAATCTGAGCCACTGAAACTGATAAATATATATATATATATATACATATGTTACATATATGTGTAACTTATATATATATGTATATATATATGTATATATATACATATATGTATATATATATAAGTTACACACACACATATATATGTGTGTGTATATACATGTTATACACATGTATATACATGTATACACACACACACACACAATCTAATTTGTAGAGTCAATATTTTTCTGCCATATGTCAGTTCACACTCATTGTTACCAAGACTCTAGGTCCCAGTAGATGCTGAGATTTCCAGAAGAAAAATACTATAAACTTTAAGAGTTTGCTATAAAATACTTCTACATAATAAATATTGTAAGAGTAAGAAACTGCAGGATTGGAGAGATGACACAGAGATTAAAGGCATCTTATGATTTTTTTGGAGGGCAAGAGTTTGATGTTCAGCTCTTATGTGAAGTTGCTTCCAACTGCCTTTACATCATGTTACAGACTGATACCCAATTCTTGCTTCTGTGGATACATATATGCACATATACATAAGTAAAAACTCAATCTTTTTAAAAAGAGGAAGTAATGCACAGTAACTAAAATTTTACATACATGAAAGACAGTATAATATACCCTAACTTAAAAATGGGAATTCCAAAATTAAGCTACTTTTATGAAAATGTTTTCCTCCTCCAAGAGCCATAGACCATCTAACAGAATCCAACACCAATTATGAGAAGATCCCTTTCAAGTTATTGGTTAGGAGAGTCCAAAAGATCCCCAAAACAACATAGTCTATTTCTGTAGCCCTTGGTTACTTCTCATGGATTCACAACTGTGTAAGATTTAGATTTACTTTCCTCCTCCAGCACAGTGCATGCTTGCCAGTAGGGACAAAGCTTCTAGAAGATTGTCACCTTGGCATCTCCATGTTCCGTGGCTCAAATTTGTGGTATCACTGTTTATCAGCCAAAGAGTATGAATAGCTGCTGTCACTCTGTGTAATAGATTTTAGATAGTTGCTTCCAACTATTTTATTTGCTGCTTTCAGCAAATGATGCACATGTATTCTCCATTGGGGCGTGGAGGAGTATGTACTTTGAGATTGCAGGCATGCATAGTTTGGGTTTTATAAGTAGATTTCATGGGAATCCA
>NW_022196896.1:59348970-59349939 GCF_008632895.1 Mastomys coucha | reverse complement strand
GGAGACCAGGCTGGCCTCGAACTCAGAAATCCACCTGCCTCTTTGAGTTGATTTTTAAACAAGCAGTTTTAGTAATACAATAAGCTAGCAGTCTCATGTCTTGGCTCTTTGATCCAGCCAAAGTTCTGGTCTTAGAATATTAGATATTTTCAGAATATCACATTGCTTCACATACATGTGTAGACACATGTATTGCTGAAATCCTTCACCTTTATAGGCCTGAAGTTACAATTTGACTACCAATATTCTCTATAGATGGCTAAAATTTCTTCTCAGATCCTCTGCCTCATAGTCTCCAATGCCAAATGACTGTTTTCAATGTTTTATTTTTATTGTTGTTTAAATATTTAATGCATGTTCCATTCCAATTTCTCTTCATTTTAATTTTGAGACACTTTTGTCAATTCTTCAATAACTTTATACATATTGCTTTGATCACATTCACTACATACCATGTCATTTCAGATTTACCACCTGTTCCATACCTACCCAACCTCAAAGACTACTGGTTTTGTTTTTCCTTTTGACAGTTGTATTCACATCATTTGCATCACACCTTCTCTCTCTTTCCATTCCTTCCCAGCTCCCTCACACTCTAACATTCATAACTGTCTTTTAAAATTTTTATTTTTAAAACACATGTACATGTCTAATGTGCCAATTTTTCTCATATGTATATGAGTTTATGGCTAACCTTTCAGGACTAAATAACCTATCAGAAAGTTCATCCTGGGAAAATACTAATTCCTCTCACAGTAGCCATTAATTGCCTGTAGTTCCACATCAAAGAGTATCATCTTGTGAGATTTCCATCATCCATATTGGAAGGTCAACTGGCATGATCTATTTTCCATGTCTAGTTTGGTTTATCATATTGTTTAGATATTCATGAGTATAATACACACACACACACACATATATGTGAGTGTATGTATGTATGTATTTATATATATATATATATATATATAT
>NW_022196896.1:59296216-59348960 GCF_008632895.1 Mastomys coucha | reverse complement strand
TATAAAGAGAGAGAGAGAGAGAGAGAGAAAGATGTATTAGAAACTGTGATATGGTTGTCTTACTAGATCTGGGTTATACCATTTAGCATAGCATTTTTTAGTTTCATCCATTTACTTAAAAAGTTCAGCATTACATTTTATTCAGCTAAATACATTTTTGTTCTGTGTATGTACCACATTTTCTTTACTTATTTCTCAATTGAAGGATATTTGGGTCATTTTCACTTCTTAACTATTGTGAATACACAAACAACAAACATTACTACAATGGTATCTGTAGAATAGAATGAAAGCCCTTTGGGACTTGCCAAGATTTAGTACAGTCAGGTCATATGTTATCTTTTTGAGGCTTCTCTACATTGATTTTCATAGTGGCTATGACAGTTTGAAATCATACCAACAGTGAGTGAGAGTTCCCCTTTGCCTACACTGTGACCAAGATTTGCTATCAGTTATTTTCTTGATCTTATTCAATCTGACTGCAGTAAGACAAAGTTCTCAAAGTAGTGTTAATTTAAATTTCTCTAATTGCTTCTTTCCTTCCATGCTATTAACATCTTAAGCCCTCTCTTTGTCCTTAAACATGAGTAGTACTCCAGAAAAATTCAACAATAGCTTCCTATTTCATTCAAACATCTAATTGTGCTTGGATTAAGTCCTAATTTCCAAGGCTAGTTTACAGGTCTAAATTTATAAGAAAAAATAAATTATTATACTAAATGTAATTTATGCTTGAGTGGTGTACATGAATAGTTTTCTTTTTAAGGATAGGTCAGATTTAGGATGTTTAGTATGCTAGGCAGGTTCTCTCCCACTGAGCCATATGTGCAGTCCACAAATTGATCAAATTAAGTAACAAATTTGTTGATGGATTCTCCCCTCATTAGTGGTACTTTTCTTTCTGTGTGTGGTCTATTTCACCTCACATAGTGTCCTCCAAGGCCATGTGTTTTGTTAATATGTTAAACTTATAGGGGCTGAGATAAGTAATATTCCATTGTGAATATACTACATATTTTCTCCATCAGTTGAGGGACACTGAGACATAATTCCATGTCTTAGTTATTAGACATGGAGTATAAAATGTAAACATGGGTATAAAAATATCTCTTTAGTGTGTTCATTATTTATCACCTAAATGTGATCTTCAAAGGTCCTGTATGAGGCATATTGAAGTATTTATTAAACATACAATATCAAGTCCCATTCCGTATGAGGATATTAGAGAAGATATGAGAAGCTGTCCCGGAACATTTTTCCTCAAAGTCCCTATATAATTTTTCGGCTGTCATACTAATTTTTAAAATATTCAGTTAATATACATTTTATTGTATCATATTGCTATGTACCAGTTCAGTGATTTGTATCTCTTTTTCTAGAGACAGTAAAAGATATGTAAGAACACTTACTTCATGCTTGCTACATCTGGCCAGTAGATAATACTCAGTGCTTTTTAACTAATTAGAGGCACTTTATTACTTATACAATAAGGACATACACAATTGTCTGACAAGATAACAATAAAAATAATTAAGTCAGGTCTGTAAAGGGCTTGAAACTTAAAAAATGTAAAAATCAGCAGCACTCACCATTATACTTGTAGACAATTCTCCATTTGCTGTTATTATCAAATAAATTAAATGAACAAAGTGCTTTTAGTCAAACCAAAGAGGCAGATGCCAAGTAACTCATGTCTAATATGCAATTAATTTGGATTTCTAAAGTGGTCACATATTTGTGTAGGCACAATTTTTTTGCCACCTACTTTTAATAAACATTCAACCTCTTCTCTAGCCCACCACCCAGCAGAGGTAGTGGAAAAGAAAGTTATTAAGAAGGGGGAGGAACTATTGCTGATCTATGCAGCAATAGTTCTTTGGGGGCAAGCTTGATCTTCTTTCTCAGCAGTTCAGTCCCCTAACAAACACCAAATACAACTCAGCAACTGCAGACCAGTCCTCTAGGCAGGTCAATAGCACACACAATCCAGCAGCTATAATTCAGTCCTTTCTGCAAGCAGACACCAGGCATGAAACAGCAGCTGGACTTCAACAATGAAAAAAAAAAACCACAAAGCTAGCCAACAAGCCTGAGATTCAGCAAGCTGCT
Organism: Mastomys coucha; assembly: GCF_008632895.1. Taxonomy (NCBI): domain Eukaryota; kingdom Metazoa; phylum Chordata; class Mammalia; order Rodentia; family Muridae; genus Mastomys; species Mastomys coucha. The sequence goes on along the minus strand of NW_022196896.1, from coordinate 59,346,851 downwards.
ACAGGAACCTCACTAGCCGTTTTTTGGCAGGTTTCTCTCAGTGGTGTCGTTACCACAAGTTGAACTCAACCATGCTATGAAAAGTAAACCAGTACATGTGTGTTGTTAGCTAAGAATAGTGAAGAAAAAAACCATACCAATGCACAATGTTCCTTTCCCACTCTTTGTGAGGTCATAGTTATACTCCTCCATCAAAGTTTCTTTCACATGTTTGCCATGTCAAACCTTTCACCTGTATCTGCTTCAGGAAACCATTCTTTCATGTGTCTGCTTTAGCAAGCCATCCTTTCACCTGTGTTCCTCAGCAAAACATCACTTAACATAATGATTGTTCTGGCAGCATGTGTATAGTAGAGGATTGCAAATTCTATCATCAATAGGAGGAGAGGACCTCAGCCCTGTGAAGGTTCTGTACCCCAGTGTAGGGGAATGCCAGGGCCAGAAAGTGGGAGAGGGCGGGGTGGCAGGCATGGGGAAGTGGGAGGCAACAGGGGTTTGTTTTTGTTGTTTTTGTTTGTTTCTTTGTTTTTTGGAGGGGAAACTGGGAATGGAGAAATTTACATGTAAATAAAGAAAATATCTAAAAAAAAAAAATAACTAATTCCAAAACAAACTAGTTGTTTCCACTTCATGATTATAACATTGTTGAAATGATAATGCTTCATGATTATACAGAAGAAATACTTGCCAACACAGACTTCAACTAAAGTATCCAGAGTAAATTATCTCTTGACAAATTTTGTATTTAATTCTTAAGCTTTCCTTTTTAAATCATTTTATAAGTTCTTTGAGAATCTGATACACATTTTGATCATAGTCACCCATCCTTCCACAGCTCTTCTTTACCCACCCAACATTGTCTTCTCTTCTTTACATTTGCAAACTCAAGACTGGTTTTTCTTACTCTGAATCTTACCCACTTGTAGGTCTTTGTGGTAAGAAGACCCACCCACCGCAATAGAAGCTTCCATAATGAGAGATGCATTAATTTGTCTGTGTAATGATGAGTCATTAGAAGTTGGTGTGCTAATATGTTTACTTAGCAGAATAACAGTAATAGATTCTCCCTTTGGGCTTATGACCTATATGGTCATGGTTCTGGCCTCAATTATGGTGTCAAGTATGGATTTATAAACTTATGGAGCAGGATTTAAATCTCATATGAAGAGTTGATTACTCCCATAATGTTCATGGCAATACTGGACTAGTAGGCATACCTTCCAATGCCAGTCATCTTTACAGCTTGCAGTGTTCACAGTTTAAGAAGAATATTTACTTTTTTTCTCCAATGGTGCACATAACACTTTTCAGTACTGGAAGCTATCCAGTAGGATGTAGCTTCAGGTGAGTATCATATTGATTTCTATATGTCTGTGGATGTTCAATAACAGTGTTTCTCCATGATTGTAGGAGAAAGGATGTAGTTTGTGTTATGTTTAGTAACAAGGTCATACCATCATGATCTGAGGGATATACAAGAGCATTGACAATAGTGTGTAATGTTTCAGTTGTAAATAGTGTTTAATGAATCTTACTGTGTGTGTATGTGTGCAAGTTTGTGTGTATGTATGTTTGTATGTGTATACAATTATACACAACAAGAATCCATAGCCACCATTATACTAAATAAAGAAAAATTTAAATTAAGAATGAGTCAATGGCATCTATTCTCCCTACCATCTATTCATGATATTGTATGAAGTCTTGGCTTCAACAATGAGATAAGAGGAAGAAATAAAAGACATGTAAATCTGAAAGAAAGAAGTCATATCATCCCTATTTGCAGATAGTAATCCATCAGAAAACTCTTAGATCTGATAAACACTGTCAGTATTGAGTCTTAAGACACAACATCAAGAAAGATCAGTAACCTTCCTTTATAACAGTGGTTGAGGAGGAAATCAGAAGATAAAGCCCAAGGAGTTTAAATATAAAGTGCCTATGGGAAAAAATATAGCTGAGATGGTTCTATACTGAAAATCTCGAGAAACCAAAGACAGAAAGCTGAGCAAACCATGGGAAGCAAGCCAATAAGCAGCACACCCTCCATTGTCACTGGATCAGCTCCTCCCCCCAGGTTCCAGCCCTGCTCGAGTTCCTGTCCTGACTTCCTCTAATAGTGGATCGCAATGTAGAAGTGTAAGTGAAATAAACCCTTTCCCCCTTAACTTGCCATTAGGTCATGGTGTTTCATTGCAGCAATAGAAACTCTAAGACACAGATTTAGTGTAATCCCCATCAAAATTACAAGGACTTTGTTCACATAACTAGGAAAAATCTAATATTTATAAGGAAATCCATCACCTGGTATAGTTAAGATTAACAATACAATTTTCATATATATAAAAAAACATTATTATCTGCAAAGCTAATAGAACAATATACAGATGCTACAAATGAATTGGTTTTTTGTTTTGTTTTGCATTGGATATTTTCTTTATTTAGATCTCAATTGTTTCCCCTTTCAGGTCTCCCCTTTGGAAACCCCCTATCCCATCCACCCCCCACCTCTATGAGGGTACTTCTCTACCCACCTATTCCCATCCTCCCATCCTGACATTCCCCTACACTGAGGCATTGAACACCCTCAGGCCCAAGGGCCTCTCCTCCCACTGATGACCAACAAGTCAATCCTCTGCCATATATGTGGCCAGAACCATAGGTCACTTCATGTGTATTCTTTGATTGGTGGTCCAGTCCCTGGGAGCTCCAGGGGGTCTGGCCTGTTGACACCATTGATTCCTCCATGGGGCTGCAAACTCCCTTGGCTTCAGTCCCTTCTCCAATTCCTCCATCTGGGACCCCTGAGCTCATTCCAATGGTTGGATTGTTTACCTCTCTAGTGATACATTTCATCAAAGCTGGATATAATTACCCACGGTAATATTTTATAAAAGTAACCATTCAATTTGCAATGTTGAGTATATTGAAAACATAAATTTATTATTGCCATGACACATAAAAAAGTTCTAAATCTGATTTATAAAACCTTACGTTAATCCTAAACTATACTATACTGTAACATAAAAAAGAAAAGGTTAAGACTATCTAAATCTGCAGTTTTCCTGTTTGTTATCACTAAAGTAACATGTTATTTATAGATCGCATGGTTACCTTTTAACCTAAAGATGAGGCTCTGGCCTGAAAACTAAGATGTTCCATGTATGTATCTATCTTGCCAGACAAAATGATGTTTATAGCAGTTTCCTTTAAATTATAATCTTCTAGGGAAAAATGATTATGTTTTTCCTTGAAAGCAGAAAATTCATGTACAATGGGTTCTTTAGTGAGGAAAAAGGGGAAGAGGTCAATGACTCCCTACGTTTTGTGTGCTTGGGTACTAGGAAGGTGTAATAGAGCTGTCAACACACATTGCTAATAGGATAGAAAATATGCTCCTTCATTTTCAAGCCTCATATTAGAAATATAAATCCATGTGCTCTCATGAGATATCATATAGTGATTTTAAGATCCAATCACTACCTGAAAGAATGTCAATTCATTAGAAGTGTCTATAAACATTTTAAAATACTTGTCCTTTTAACCTTTTAATACATATATATATATATATATATATATATATGTATATGTATATACACAGATTGCATTTAACAGGGCTGAGTTTTAGGGCATGTAGAATTTATTGGTGACAATAGCATGTTATGGAATTTGATAAGTTCTACTATTTTAATGTTCTCCGTCTAACATGTTTTTATTTTCCATCGAGGTCTCTAAATTATATTAAATTGTTTCATGAGTCCTGAATGCATCTAAAAAAGCTTCTTGATTAAAACGGCCCCTTTGGCCCTTGGCCCTGTGAAGGTTCTATGCCCCAGTGTAGGGGAATGCCAGGGCCAGTAAGCAGGAGAGGGTAAGGTGGCGAGCAGGGGGAGGGGAGAGGGAATAGGGGTTTGTTGTTGTGGTTGTTTGGGGGTCTTTGTTTGTTTCTTTGTTTTGTTTTGTTTTGTTTTCCTGAGGGGAAACTGGGAAAGGAGATATCATATGACATGTAAATAAAGAAAATACCTAATAAAAAATATTAAAAAAAAACAAAACTGCCTCTTCTAAGGGCACTTGGATGGGCTAAGCAAGGATCAGTTTGGAGTATATGTGAATATTTCTTTCTATTGCTTAGTATGAATAACTGGAAACTATATGCATGCATCCACTGACATAGAGGGTACTAAATGCTCACCAACCTGTTCTTCAGTGGATGTTTTGGGAGATAAGCAATGAGATGCTCTCGAACAGTGTCTGTTTCTATCGTGTGAATTTCCTCGTCAGAAACAATTGTAGGCCAGCATTCTGCCATTGAATGTAGAGCTATGAAGTACACACTGTACTCTCACATGAGCATGTGAGCTGACTCAGTTTCCCAGTCACCGCCTTCATATTGCGTTATCTCCAAAATTAATCTTAATGAACTCTGGTTAAACTTCCATGTAGGAGGTACGAGAAATAGGTTTTTATTTATTCTCTAATAAAAATGTTAACAAAATTTTATGATTCATTTTCTAAAACAATAAGAAAAATTTTCCAACATAGCATGGTGATACACCCCTATATTTCTGATATTTGGAAGACTGAAGCTGGAGGACTGAGTTTGAAGTCAGCTTGGGTTATAAAGCTTGGGTTATAAGAAGTAAGGAAAAAGGAAGATGAAGGGAAGAGAAATTAAAAAGAAGAAAATGATTAGGTAAAGGAAAGGTAAGGAGAAGGAAGGGAAGAAATAAGGATATGCAAAGTACTTTTTCTTTATTGTCCACAAAACCCTAAAGTAAGACTCTAAGTGACATTTTAGGAAGCAAATCATCCTCTGAAATGAAATTACTATTTGACAAATGACTATGGCTCCCACCAACAGCAACAAATAATATTGTGTCTTACAAGATTTTCTCATCTGGGTGGCTCATTCAACTTCACATTAATAAAGAAATGAAAGCATTTAGTAAAACCAAGTACTTCGTTGAGCATGGTGTGCAAGTCTATCTAACTGAAAAACTGTAAACTCAGACCCTGTAAGGATCTGGAAACATTTACTGTGATCTATACGAGCTCCTTTGGGTTAAACTTTTAACTTTCTTATTTTAAACTGTTTTTTTAGAGGCAGCATTTACTTTTATCACTATGAGCCAATTTGGGGCATGTATATGTTCTTCAGTAAAGAAGTGACTCTGTCTAAATTCTACATAAATGGTGCTAAGGTTTTCAGTTTTAGTTTATTCCAAAATATTTTATGGCTACCAAACATTTTCTTCTCTGCAATTTCTTGTCATGGAGAACTGTAAAGGAATTTTAATCCAACCAGTATGCTTGGTAACATCCAAAGATATGATCCAGCTGGAATACAGACAATCCACCACATCTTTAATGCCTCTGGCTGGAATGCAGACACTACAATGGTACAAATTGGTAATCAGAAAAAGATTTGACAGAACGAGTCAGAGATAGGATATGCCCAACTTTGAAAACAGACAGGAAATTGAGGAACAGTGAGGGTGAGAGAATTCAAATTCAATTCAATCAGTTTAGTTCAGTTCAGATCAGATCAGTTCAGTTCCTTTCATTTGAAGGCTGTTATGCTTAGTTTGAGGCAGAGCCGTTGAATTCAGTTCAGTTCACTTGGTGGGGTTCCAAGGCAGCCTTTCCAAGCAGAGCAATACAGTCAGAATCTGTGTGAAGCCAATTTGAAACAGTCACCTTGAAGACAAGGTTGAGCCAGAACAGTTGAGTTGAACCAGCCAGCCAGAATTCAGAAAGATCTAGAAAAGATGGGTTTATTCAGAAGTAAGTCTGGGAGGGTCGAACATTCTAAGCCTATGCTAGCAGACAGAGGCTGGAAGCTGAAGCCTTCAAAGTCCAGGCTTAAGAAGATTAGATTGTACGAGGAACAATCTAATAGCTAGGAACACTCTGGGCTCTGCTCAAGTCATGTATTCATAAAGCTTGGGTACTGCTCTCATCTCATCCCTTCATCTGAGGTAATAAAAGTGACATTTACATCTCCAGAGAGCACTTTCAAACACAATCATGACAATTGTTCTCCTTGGGAACTTGCTGCTTTCCAACTAAATGGTGATCATCTAAGGCAAATGCTTCATGTGGTTTATTTTATATCTTTACCTTAAAAATGCCTTAATGAAATAGAGGATTTGGAATTCACTAAGTAATTTGGTGAACAACAAAGTTCATTTCGACTTGATTCATGCACGTATACTAAAAATAATTATGCTGTGTATCTAAAACTCAAATTATAAACATCTCACACTCAGAAATTATCAAGATAGGACTATGGTATAAAAACTTAACTTCGTAAACAATTCATAGCATACATACTTAATATGCATATTCATGCCAGTACTCTTCTATCCTATATCAAATGTAGGTGTGAGAAATTGATCCAGGAAAACCTTTTTGCTCAGCCTACATGTGCACTCATAAATGTTCTCACCCTACAGCACACCCTGTGATAGCAGTGCTTAGGATGCTGAGGTAGAGTGAGTTCCATGAGTTCAAGGTTAGCCTGGGTTATTGCTACAATCTGTCCCTTTGACTCCTTGTCTCTGCTCTAGAGAGACGAAGCATAGAGTAAGTGAGTGAGTGAGCAAGCAACAAAGAGAGTGACAGAGAGACAGAGAGACAGAGACAGACAGACACAGACAGAGACATGGAGACAGGGAAAGAGACAAAGAGACTAAGACAGAGGCAGAGAAAGACACACAGAAAGACAGAAAGATCATATTTCAGCCATTAATCAAACTGTATTTGCCTCTCATAATGTGGATTTTCCTAGATCATATTAAAAGCTTTCCACCTGCAGTTAGCTTCTGATCATTACATTATTTCTCTGAATATATGGGAAAGATTTATCACTAATCAGGGACATAAAAGTTTTTCCTTTTAGGCAGTAAAATGATTTAATGCTTGAAAACCATATTTAAATATAAAAGAAAACTATTCAAAACTATTCAAATGTTACTATGTTAATATTAGTCTCTATAAGAACACTAAAATGAAAAGACTGAGGTGGAGAGAGTTTGTGTGATTTATAATATTACTATACTACTACTGCATCTGGATTTTTCAAACATTCTTGATTTTAATAATCCCTCCCTACCTATTCAATATTGTACTTGAAGTCCTAGCCAGAGCAATTAGACAACAAAAGGAGATCAAAGGGATACAAATTGGGAAGGAAGAAGTCAAATTATCACTATTTGCTGGTGATATGATAGTATACTTAAGTGACTCCAAAAGTTCTACCACAGAACTCCTTAATGTGATAAACAATGTCAGCAAAGTAGCTGGATATAAAATTAACTAAAGCAAATCAGTGGCTTTCCTCTACACAAAGGATAAACAGGCTGAGAAAGAAATTAGGGAAACAACACCCTTCACAATAGTCACAAATAATATAAAATACCTTGGTGTGAGTTACCTAAGCAAGTAAAAGATCTGTTTGACAATAATTTCAAGTCTCTGAAGAAGGAAATCGAAGAAAATCTCAAAAATAGAAAGATCTCCCATGCTCATGGATTGGCAGGATTAATATAGTACAAGTGGCCATCTTGCCAAAAGCAATCTACAGATTCAATGCAATCCCATCAAAATTCCAACTCAATTCTTCACAGACTTGGAAAGAGCAATTTGAAAATTCATCTTGAATAACAAAAAACCTAGGATAGTAAAAATATTCTCAACAATAAAAGAACCTCTGGTGGAATCACCATCCCAGACTTTAAGCTATAATATAGAGCAATTGTGAATTTTTTTTAAAAAAAAAAATGCATGGTATTAGTACAGTGACAGGCAGGTGGATCAATGGAATAGAATTGAAGACCCAGAAATGAACCCACATACCATTGGTCACTTGATCTTTGATAAAAGAGCTAAAACCCATTGGAAAAAAGACAGCATTTTCAACAAATGGTGCTGGCTCAACTGGGAGTTAGCATGTAGAAGAATGCAATTTCTACAAATGGTTACATTGAAATTTTGATAAGGATTACATTGAAATTATAGATTGGCTTTGAAAAAGTGGCCATTTTTACAATATTATTCCTACCAATCCATATATACTGGAGGTCTCTATTTTGGTGTTATCTTTAATTTATCAATATGTTTATTTTAGTATTTTAAAGTTTTCTTAGTGTACAACTTTCATTTCTTTGCTTAGGTTTAATCCTGTGGGTGGGAAGCAGTGGTGGCTACTATCTAGGATAATTTAACTGATTTATTACATTTTCTTTGTTATACATATATGGGAAGACTACTGATTTGAATATGTTAGTTTTATAATCTACCACTTGAATTACAATGTTATCAGTTTTAGGAGTTTTCTGGTGAAGTCTTTGTGGTTTCCCATGTCTTCTAAAAAAGAAAGATATTTTATTTTCTATCCCTGTATTTCATGTCCTTGAGTTTTTCCTCTATTCAACATAATATTAGCAGTATATAATATATAGGCTTTATTTTATTGAGATGTGTTTCCTCATGATTGGTCTAGCAAAGTTATTGTTAAGGGGTGTTGGATTTTGTTCAAAGCCTTTTGTTACCAGAAACTGAAATAATCATGTAATTTCTATCTTTAAGTCAATTTCTTTGGTGAAATACATTCATTAATTTATGTATATTGAATTGTCCCAGCATTCCTAGATTGAAACCCGCATAATCCTGATGAGTGATCATTTGGAACTTCTTAAATTTGGTTTTCAAATTTTTTATTGCGAATTTTTGTGTTCATGCTCATCAGTAGATTGACCTATAGCTCACAGTTTTGTTGGCTTATATACTTTTTGATATCAGAGTGGTTCCAGCTTCAGAAAACAAGGTTGGGGTTAGTTCATCCTTTTCAATTTTATGTAATAATTTGAGTAGGATTGGTTTTAGTTCTTTGATTGTTTAGAATTCTGAGCTAAATTTATTTGGACCTCGACTTTTTTTTTGAAGTCTGGAGACTTTTAATTACTGCTTATATTTCACAGGCTGCCTTAGATCTGTTAAAAAAATCATTTATTTCATCTTTTTTTAACTTTTATAACTCAAATTCATCTAGAAAAGCATCTGTTTCCTTTAGGTTTTTCCAACCTAGTGTGATATAAAATTTTAAAGTATGTTCTATGATTTTCTAATTCCCTTAAGTTTTTTTGTAGAGTTTCAGTTTTCATCTCTAGTTTTATTAACTTGGTTCTTCTCTCTTTCTACTTGGTTAAGTGTTATTTCTTTAAATCTTTTCAAAAAGCCAACTTTGTTTCAGTAGTTCTTTAGAATTTGTTTGTTTTTTTTTTTTTTTTTTTTTTTTTTTTAGTTTAAATTTCATTAGTTCCTATTCCTATTTCTATTATTTCGAGCTACTGCTTTTGAAATTGGTTTGTTCTTGTTGTTATAATGTTTTAATGTTCATCTCCAGGTTACTGATTTGAGACATCTCTAATTTTTTTAATGTAGATACTTAGAACTATACTGTTCTCTCTTAAAAGATTGCTTTTGTTATATCACATGAATTTGGGTATGTTTTGTTTTCATTTTCATAGAATATAGGAATTTCCTTATTAAATAATTTTACTTATTTACATTCTAAATGTTGCCCCCTTCCTGGTCCTCCCCTTCTTGAGTTCTTCACCCCCTTCCTCTCTACTTTGCTTCTAAAAGAGTGCTCCCCAACTCAAGCCAGCATCTCCCTTCTGTGGGGCATTAAGCTTCTACAGGATGAAGTGCATCCTCTCCTACTAAGGCTTCTGCACTCTTTCAATCATTTACTCATCATTCAGTAGAGTATTGTTACTGAATTTGTGTATTTTTTGTATTTTTTTCTAACTGTTAGTTTCTAGCTTTAGCCCATTGTGGTCAGATATAACATAGGATGTCGTTTCAGTTTTCCTGTATTTCCTGAGACTTACTTACTGCTCTAATATGAAATATACTTTAGAAAAATTTTAATGGTTTGTAGAGATGTACAAACCATTGGTGTAGAGATATACAAACACCAAATCTTTGATGTTTGGGTGAAATGTTCTGTGGATAACTGTTAGGTCCATTTGACATATGTTGTAACCTTTTATTAAGTGTTCCTTTGTTCCTTTTTGTTTTTTATGCAGTTAATCTCTCTAAAGTTGAAAATAGGTATGAAAGCCACACAATATTACTGTGTGGGGTTAATTTGTGACTTCCAATCCAGTACTATTTGACTATTTGCTTCATAAAATTGGATGAGTTTGTGTGTGTGTGTGTGTGTGTGTGTGTGTGTGTGTGTGTGTGCACGTGTACACACACACATATGTGGAGATATATTTAGTAATTTCCTCTTGGTGAGGAAAACTTCTTTAATCAAAATGATACAGTCCTCTTTATTATTTTTGACAAGAACTGCTTTGAAGTCTATTTTGTCCGTTGTTTGATAGCAACAACTGCTTGTTTCTTGCTTCCATTTGCTCAGAATATCATTTCCCTCCTTTCACCATAAGATAGTACCTAACATATGTGATGACGTATGCTTCTTGGAAATAGCAATAAGGCTTCTGATTTCTAATTCAATCTGCTTGCTAGTCTGTGACTTTTGACAGCTTGAGATGATTGACATTCAGAGTTGTTATTCCGTATTGTTTATTGCACTGTTTTTTTTTTCCATTTCTAGTGTTTGTGACTTTCTTAGTCCTTCTTGAATTAATAAGTGTCTTCATAAGATTTAATTTGACTGCCTTTAGTTTAATGCGTGTGATTTTCTTTTTCTTCAGACTAAATTATCCCTTCAATATTTTAGTATCCTCTGCAGGCCTACATTGGTGAGCAAAAATGTTTTTAGCCTAACTTTATCATGGAAAGTTTTTATTTTCAATGATAATGGACAGTTTTACTGGGTATGTTAAACTGAGTTGGCTACTGTGTTTTTCAGAGTTTGAAAGACATCTGTTCAAGCCTTTCACGCGTTCATACTTTGGACTGGAATGTTAACCAGTTATTCTTAATGGGCCTGCCTATATGTGTCTTGACCCCTCTCTTTTCAAGTTTTCAGTATACTTTCTTTATCCTGAACATTTAGTGGATATGACGTAGGAGGTTTCTTTGTTGATTCTGCCTGTTTGGAACTCTGTGTTTCTCTCACATGTAAATGGACTTCTCCTTCCTTGGATTTGACAATTTTTCTGCTATGCATTCATTTAAAACATTTGCCATGTATTTACATGAACCTTTTCTCTGTAATTCCTGGGCTTTTCCTTTAATGGAGTCTCATGTTCTTGCATGTCCTATTTATACATTTTAAAGACTTATATTTGGCCTTGAATGAATGCTTTAATGCCTCAACATAGCCTTCTGCACGTATTCTCTGTCATCCACACAATCCATTCTATTGGAAAAGCCCTTCACTGAGCTATTGATTTTTTTCATTTCTATCATTATTTTGGTTTTATTTTATACAACCTTTCTATCTTTCTATTTAGCCACATTTTCATACTGTATTTTATTCAAGTGGCTTGTGTTATTTTCTGAAAAAACACAAACCGTCCTTGAGTTTAATCATATTTATAATCATGTTCTAATTCTGTAACTAAAATTTTAAAGGCATTTTGATTGGGGGCATTACTATGGAATTGGTAATTATGAGAAGAGACAAGTTGTCTTGCATTTTCATGTTCCTTGTGTTTTTGTGATGGGAACTGCCTGTCTGTGATTATATTGTTAACATTTTTTGTCATTCAGTGTGCTTTTTTTCTCTTGTTTCCACAGGCATCCACATTTTTCAGGAAAGACTGAGTTGTAGTACAGTTATGGTGATGTTTTCCATCTTTTAGACTAGGGTTTCAGATATCAGTCTCTATCTTCAACCTGTCATACACACACAAACAGACAAATACACAAGTTGGGTATAGACTGCAACTATAGTCACTCTCTGCTAGGTAACACCCTATGATATTAGAGTAGTATGTGACTACGATACAGACACTTAAGGACTGATTGCTTATGGAGTAAAAGGAACCCTGTTACTGCTGTGTGTACTAATATCTTAGTACGCATGGAAAGAAAGAAGAGGTAATAAAACTCAGTAAGATGACTGTTAAGTCTTAAGTTGTTAGTGAGAAAGTAGAGGGGGACACAGGTAGGACTGTGAATAATTAAAATGACAGAAAAACTAGGTAGATGTGTAGGGTTTGGGTTAATCACAGACTAAAAATGTGGAGTAAAAAATTCATGTCCAGATAGCACAAACAATATGAATCTCTATTCTATGTGAGATGTAACAGCAAGAGTAATGGGCCTCAAGAAAGATAAAGGAAGAAAAATTTTTAACCAAAGAAAAGAAAAAATAAAGAAATAGCAAAAGGGCAGACTGTTTATATGTTACAACAACTACACTATGTAATATATAGATAAGCAGTAGGACAGAGTGTTTATATGTTACAACAACTACACTTTGTAATATATAGATAAGTATCTGTGGAGGAGGAAAAAGAGCTGAATGAAAAGATGAGATCATGAAACCATGGACAGCATAGCTGTAGTAGGGAGGGAGACCTAGATGGAAATAGAAGAAAATCAGATCATTGACTGAAGAGTGTTTGAGTCTTTGGTGGACTCACTGCTTTCTCTCCCTAGTCCTGGGCTGGGCTGTTTTCCATTCTGATTTTTGCCTGCCCTGCTCTCTTGTGGTCTTCAGGCTTTGCTTGTAAGATGAGTTTTGTTAACTTAGTTGTGTTGTCTGTAGATAGCTGAGGCAAACTTTACTCAGCCACATTCGCTATGTTTCCAAAAGGTTTGGGGTGGCTAGTGTCTGTCAGTGACTAAAACATATGGTAGAGTTTGGACATAACTCCTGCCACAGGTACTACTTTTTGTCAATTTCCTAATAGCATCATTTTATCCCAGTATACCTCAGCCAAAACACAACTATGGTGAGAGCCATACCATGAGAGGTAGCTACTTGGGACACTGCCTGTAGGGTCAGGACCCAGAGGGTAGATAGTCCAGAGATCTGGGATCGAACCAAACACAACCAGGAAAAAGAAGTCAATGAAATGACTCCCAATAATATTCTGCAATACTCATGGATTAAATTGGTGCTTAGCTCAATTATCTCAGAGGAGTGTCATCCAGCAACTGTTAGAAACAGATGCAGAGACCCGCAGCCAAACATTAGGCAGAGCTCAGGGAATGGATTGTTGTCTTAATGGTCACTGTTAAGTTAGGATGTCTAAACTCTCTTGAATTAGCAGTATACTTATTTGCATATTTTGATCTATGAATAGTGACCATTACTCAGAAAAAATCTAAATGTTTCTTGATCAGGCCTCCTTTATTCCAGGGCACAGAATTAAATTATATAGACTTCAAGAACACACAGGTTGATAGATTTAGAGTTGTAACACTCATGCTGCACTTAGCTAACCTTGAACACTTAGCTATCCTCTTCTAGTCTAATAACTAGCCATTCCAAACCTTTGATCTCTAAAATTAATAAATAAATAAATAATACAGACTTTATAATAATCAAAAGGCATATAGCAAAAAAAAATTACCTGTTTGAAAATCAAGCAGATAAAAAAGTGTGAATTCCTACTTTGCTTATTCATGTGATTGCAAGTAAGTAATCTTTGTAAAGAGCTAGAGCTCTTTCAAAAGTTAGGAAACATATTTTGTCATATGCTGCTGATTTTTATCTCATAAGCATTTCTAAAAATATGCTTATTCCACCTACTCTTGCTTTCACTTTGGGAACTATTATTTCTGAACTCATTGGCCAGTGCAGACCTTTAATCATCAATGTGCTGGGAAACAGCACATACACACATATACAAATTGAAACTTAAGTTCATTTAAAACATCACATAATGACTGCCTATTTCAGTGATCTAAGTAGTCCTAGTCATATTAATGTGATGCTGCTAAACATGAGATGGGGGAAAGATTAAGCCAATCAGCCCTGAAAACCCTGAAAAGTAGGTTCAGATGCTACTGACCAAACAAATACTTACCTAGTACTACACCTCAGGTAATAATTTCATCATATGAGGTGTGGCTATTGAAAACCTCTCAGCATTTAATGGTGACATTTCTATTGCTAAGATTTTCTAGACAATGAAAAATTATCCTACCAACAGAAGACATAAAATAATCATGAGAAATATTAAATATTTACTTTATATTGTCCAGATTATAAGATAAATGTCACTCTATCCAAAAAAATCCTATTGACTTGGTTCCACCAATTACAAGTTACAAATGTCATCTTGGGGTCTTACAAAATAGGAATAAATTAATTGATTAAAGCTCAACACAAAGAGTCATGATATAATTTTAGGAAATTAGAAAATGATATTGACAGAGCTTAGCAAAATATCAAGCAGTCAATAGAGGATTTTAATGATTACAACTCAAAACCACTGCAATGTGAAATAAGCAACTGAAAAGCAGGACTGAAAACAAATGTCCATCCTCATGTTCATGTGACTTGGCTTTGTGCTGTAAGAGAGCTTAACACTTCCTAACACTGATAATCTATCTTCCTATTTCTTCCTAAGTTTATCTCCTGGTATGCTAAATCAGGACCTGAATGTACCAGAAAACAGGAAACTACCAGTGCTAGACTCTTGATGTTAATTTGTAAGAGTCAAAGTTTTGGCTCCCATATATATATGCCTTCAGTTCCCACCCTTAGAGAAAGAGATAGGGAAGGATGGAGTCAAGGAGAGAAATTTACACCTAAGCATGAACTGAAAAACTCCAAAAAGCATAACTGAACATTGTTTATAGTCATTGGGGTGGGGGAGCAAAGATCATATGATTTTCTTACTCAAATGGATGGCTTCCTGTTCTGTTCCCCACAATATTTTACTACATACTACTTCTCCTACCCCTGGTGTTTCCTTAATTACATAAAAGCAAAAAAAGGAAATATGAAAGTAAGAAGTAACTTGTTCTCTGTTCTCTCCCCCAGTCATAACTCTTTTGAGAACTAATATTAGGAGCTTAATATACATGCTAGATATTTGTCGCAAAAGACACAGCATCTCTTTTTGACACAGCCATGTGCCCAGAAGGCTGAACTCTGGTTGGTGCCAGTGAGATTTCTTCTCTTATATCTTCTGTTTGAGTTTGGCAAGGGCAAAGATAAGGGACAAACTTGAAAGCAAGAGTAAAAGTAAGCTATTTCATTAGCTTCCTCCTGATATTCATGGGTTTGACTATGGATTTATTGAAAAGTCCCAAATGCTGTCTAGTAGCATTCTTCTGTTGTTGCATGCATTAATATGCAGCATGGTGTTGGCATGGCAACAGACACATGGATCAGCTGAACAGAGATCCCAGCAATAAAATATCACATCTCTAGCCAAGAGTATATATAAATATCCAAAAATATATACTGAAGAAAGGACCACCTCTTCAACAAACTGGAATGAAGAAACTGGATGACCACATATTTAACACTGAAACTTGATTCTTATTTACTCATGTGAAAAAAATCAAATTAAAATGGATCAAAGATATTAATGTAAAGCCTGAAACTATAAAACTATCATAGAAAAATAGGAAAGGCCAAAATAGCATTATAGGAAATTCCTTAGAATAGAAGAATGAGCAAAGCTCTTTGCCAAAGATTCCTCTGACAGAGAATTAATACCCAAAGTATATAAATCATTCATAAATTCCTAACAAAAAAATAAACAATATGTAGAGTTAGGGTCCAGTTCTTCCTCACTCCATGTTCTCAGAAATGAAACTCATACTCAAAATATACTAACAAATACCTTGGTCATACAGCTAGGCTCCTCTCTGATTAGTTCATAACTTAGATAAATAACTTATTTTAACCTACATTCTGCCATATGTTCAAATACCATGTGTCCATCTCCTCAAATCTTCCCTGGCAGATATTCCTGCCTTGCTTTATCGCATAATTCTTTCTCTCTCACAGATGTTCCACCTCCTATTATCTGCCTAAGCCATGGGCCATCAGCTTCGTTATTGACAGGTGCCACATTCATACAGACATAAGATATTATCTCTACAACAGTAAGCAAAGGTTATGAACAGGTATCTCTTAAATGCAAATAGCCAATAAACATATGAAGAAAGTCCAATAATGTTTGCCCCAAAGGAAATGCAAATAAAAATGTGAAGGAGATTTGTTCCCATCCCACCTGAATATTACCAAATACACGTATTAATACATGATGGCAACGATGTGAGGAAAAAGTCACTGAAACACTTTGGAAATATCAACCAGTAAATGCAGTGTCAAAACAGTATTAAGTATAAAATAGATAAAAATAGAAATATCATATTTGTAACTATTCCATTCTGGGTACGTGGCTAGAGAAAAAAAAGTTGCTGTACAAATAGATACCTACATGTCCTTGTTTATTATAGCACTTATCTACAACTAAATTATGCCTATATGCCTATTAACAAATAAATATATAAGTAAAACATTGCATGAGGTATCATTCAGTCATAATTAGGAAAATAAATGGTGCTAAATACTGTTATATCAAGAGAAATAAGTCATATTCAAAATATATTGTATCATTCTTGTCTAAGGAAGAAAGGAAAGTGGGGAGAAGGTAGAGATGAAGGGAGGTAAGGAACAAAGGGAAAAGTAAGGCAAACAGGAAGGAATCAGAAAGCAGAAAACATGGAGGAAAGCATTAGGATCAAAGACAGGGAAGGCACCAAGGAAGGATGGACAGATAAAGGGACCTACATAGCTATAAAGGTTGATGGAGTGTGTGTGTTAGTGTGTGTGTGTGTGTGAAAAAGAGAGAGAGAGAGAGTGTGTGTGTGTGTATGTGTGATATCATATTGGAAGGTATCAATTTATACAATTTATAGTTACAAATTAAAGATAGTCTTATTGGATATAGGCACATCCAGAAGTTGAGGCTTTGGACCATTGAAATGATATAATTAGTTTAATATAATTAAATATAGAGATAATATACAAGAATGCGCATATATTTAAAGAAGGAGTCATAGTTAATTGACCTTCCACTGTAGAAAGTTAGGTCAAATACCCCTAAATCTTTCTTCTCTATTACAAAAAGCAAATGGACTGGATCCCCCTGTTGTGTGCCCATGGATTTTTTTCCAGCTATACTTTAAACAGTTTACCAAAATTTATTGGGGTCTCTGGCATTAGATTGTAAACAGAGCAAACCAAAGGCCTCCTGCCAAGTTTCCTTTATATATACCCCAAGCAATAATTCACAAAGACAGCTGATGGAGATGTGGCTGGTTCTCACTTGTCTAGAAGCAGAAGATTTACACTTGACATAATCATAGATAGTGTCACCAATGAGTGGTAGATGGCTGCTGAACTCTGCAGAGGTAATCTCTCTCACACATGTATAGGAAAGGGATGGTGGTAAATGGTGCTCACATTTATCCTCTGTTCATAGTAGCAGAAAGAGATAGAAGGTATACAGAAAGGCTGACTTATAGAAAAATTTCCCATGGCACCTCTCTGTGATAAATTATTGTGAGTTAGCATTACAGTGCATGATAATGAGAATAGTAGAGTAAAGAAGTTTCCCAAGATAGAGAGAATAATGTTTGGCATTAAATAGGCAGTTGTCTTTATTCATCATGCAACCCTAGAGAGTTAGGTCTTCTTGAGGAGCAATTATTTCTTTATTTAATTCAACCAGCAAAAGAAAGACAATCTTAAAAGAATGTCTAGATTAAGTCAAGTATTTATTACCTCTCTTCAAATAAAACAGACTCCTACTGTTTACCACATACACTGTTCAATGATTAAAGAGCAAGACGGGGGAAAAATGAATCACACATTGCATTTAGATCACACATTGCATTTGTACATATCAAACACACCTATGGTTCACTATTTTGCAGAATCTCCAATCCAGGCAAGTAGGGTCACTTGGCTTTCTCTGGAAAACTAAATGCTCACAGAAGATGGTTTATGTTCTTTCTGGGTAAATAAGAGTTTCTGGGTTTTTTCTCTTTCTCTGTCACTACTTGCACTGATCTGGAAGGCTCATGTTTCAGTTGTTCTGCAGCAGAGCAACTGCCTGACCCACAGAAAGCCTTGTCTGCAAACAGAACAAACTCTTCTGGTGCTAATTTATTAAGATGCTGAGTTCAACTTGTTACTGTAGATCAATCTAGACCAGCAATTCTCCATGTGTGGGTTGGAACCCCTTTGCCAAACTTGTATCTCCAAAAAATTATGGCGTTGTGATACATAACTGCATGATTAAGTACAAGGAAAGAACAGACCATGCAACCACTGAACTACTTTTATGCAACCAGGCACTGAGGACCCCTATCCTTAGGAAAATACTATATGCCTCTCTTTCTCAACAGAACCTGCTACAATAAATACCATCTTGAGTTTCAGCATGTGCCTCAGGATCAGAGACATTTAGTGAACCTGAAATAGTCTGACATCCATAGATCAAGCATCAGGTTATTATGTTCTGCCTTCATCCATCAACAGTAGTTACAAAGAGTATACTTTAAAGGACTAAACAAATAAACACATAAAATTTTCTGGTGCAGAAGAAAGCATCATTGGGAAATAACATCACTCCTACTCACTATTGGGAAACAGAGGAAAGTTTCCCCCACCACCAATCCATGCCACATACTGCTTAGTTAGCCAGCTACAAACTCCTGGTTCATTCTTCCTGGAGGTTTGGATCCACTGATCTTTAAGGCCTCTCTGGTTCAGGCTTTGGGGTGCACGGGGAACCCCTTCCAGTGGCTACAAAGTGTCTGGCTATGTTGATACTCAGTCCAGAGACCACAGACTGTTGGAAGTCAAATAGATACTGGCTTTATTGAGGATAGATTTGTGTTTGTATTTGTGTGTATGTGTTTCTGTGTTTATTTGTCTGTCTAGCAAGATAATTCTTTCTGAAGTGACTTGCTTTTTAATACTTTTCCTTGAGTTCGAGTTCATACCCTGTGTTGTAGCTTTGCAAACACTTCTGGACATAGTTTTAATATCAGAGAAGTTTATGTTTACTATTTCATTCTCAGTGCTTTGCTTCAGTAGGAAAAAAAATCACCATTAACTCTTAATTTTAAAGTAGTTTTTGATGGGAGCTTTGTGAAAATTGTGACTACCAAAAGCAGGAGGAGAATTAGAGCGGAAATTGGCCAAAATGATTCAAGTCATATAAGTGAGTCCCAGAAACTCTGACAAACAAAAGCATTGCTCTTAAATTAATTTGTTTAGTTTTATAAATAAACTTTCTGTGCTCCCATTGAACATTGAAATTACTTTCATTTCTATGATATATGCAATGGGAACAATTTGTTCTATTTTGTTCAATAAAGCTTTTTTATCTCACAAAAAATCCAAAGATGTTTCTAAAATTAGTAGCCGTCACTTAAAACAAATTCAGCCCAGCTAAGTGTGAAGTTTTATAATTTTTCAATTTCACAAGCAATAAAGCCACTGAGAAAGACCAAGAGCAGCTGTATTATGAGCTTAGCCCAGCCTCAATTCATATTCTGAGATTTTGGAGAATCCAATATGATTACATTCATAGGCAACAATTCCAGGCAGGTCCTCTGCCACAGGACTCCATACCCAAATAGTGCAGGGAGAGAAAGAGCCTCCCAGGAGTGTGGACAGGCCTGTGAGTGCAGGTAAGACCACCACTGCTGCCCAGAGGAAACTACCGAGAACCCTCAGGACACAGGAACCAAGGCGATGCCTGGGACAGGAGTTTTCCAGTCTCCATCTGCACCCAGAACAGATCCTATGCCACAGAGCTATATATACTAATACCATCAGGACAGCGCTAGTCTCTCAGGAGTGCCTACACACCACACCTGCAAGCACAGGTAAGACTACCACTTCTCTTCAAATTCCTGGCCCAAGACAGACACTCAAAAAAAGCTATCAGGTCACAGTAACCAAGGATCAGCTGGAGACAGGATCCTTCTGGTCTCTGTCAGCACCCCAGAGCTAACCCTGTACCACAGTTCTCCATACCTAAATTTCTCCCAGAGAGAACTGGTCTCCCAGGTGTACTGATACATTGGCTTGCAGGAGGGACAAGCCAAAGTCAGAGACAGCAAGACCAGATAATACCAGAGATAACCAGATGGTGAAAGGCAAGAACAACAACGTAAGCAATAGAAACCAAGACTACGTGGCATCAGCAGAACCCACTTCTCCCACCACAGTGAACCCTGGTTACCCCAACACACCAGAAATATAAGACTCTGATTTAAAATCACATCTCATGATGATGATTGAGGACTTTAAGAAGGACATAAATAACTCCCTTAAAAAAAATACAAGCGGCCCCATTTGTTGATTCTTGATCTTACAGCACAAGCCATTGGTGTTCTGTTCCGGAATTTTTCCCCTGTGCCAATATGTTCAAGCCTCTTCCCACTTTCTCTTCTATAAGTTTCAGTGTATCTGGTTTTATGTGGAGGTCCTTGATCCACTGGGACTTGAGCTTTGTACAAGGAGATAAGAATGGGTTGATTTGCATTCTTCTACATGCTAACCTCCAGTTGAACCAGCACCATTTGTTTAAAATGCTGTCTTTTTTCCAATGGATGGTTTTAGCTCCTTTGTCAAAGATCAAGTGACCATATGTGTGTGGGTTCATTTCTGGGTCTTCAATTCTAGTCCATTGATCTTCCTGCCTGCCCCTGTATGAATACTGTGAAGTTTTTATCCCAATTACTCTGTAATACAGCTTGAGGTCAGGGTTGGTGATTCCCCCAGATGCTCTTTGTTGGATACAGACCCCTACCTGTGCCACACAGTACCAAGAATCAGGCTTAGGCCTGGGAGATTTAACAAAAGACACAGACTCTGGTCACTCCTCAAGGAAGAATTCCAATGTTTTATTCAACTCTGCTCAATTTATACTGAGCAGCATCCAGGGATAAAAAAAAAAAAAATACAAGGAAGAAACTCACAACTGGGGCTGACTCATCACCACCTGCAAATGGGCAAACAGCAAAGGACAGGATGTTTTTTTCTCACAGAACATCCTGTCTTGAAGCAAACAGGTTCTGCAAAGAGACATCCAGGTAGGCATCTGTATCCAAGAGTTCTTTTATTGTTCAGAATAGGTTTAGTTATTCTGGTTTTTATGTTATTCCAGATGAATTTGGAAATTGCTCTTTCTAACTCTGTGAAGAACTGAGTTGGAATTTTGATGGGGATTGTGCTGAATCTGTAGATTGCTTTCAGTAACATGGCCACTTTTACTATATTAATCCTGCCAACCCATTAGCATAGGAGATCTTTCCATCTTCTGAGATCTTCTTGAATTTCTTTCTTCAGAGACTTGAAGTTCTTATCATATAGATGTTTTACTTGCTTGGTTAGAGTCACAATAAGGTATGTAATATTATTTGTGACTATTGTGAAGGATTTCATTTCACTAATTTCTTTCTCAGCCTGTTTATACTTTCAGTAGAGAAAGGCTACTGATTTTAGTTAAATTTATATCCAGCTACTTTGCTGAAGTTGTTTATCACATTAAGGAGTTCTCTGGTGGGGTCACTTAAGTATAGATCATATCATCTGCAAATAGTGATATTTTGACTTCTTTTTTTCTAGTCTGTATACTTTTGACTTTCTTTTGCTGTCTAATTGCCCTCACTAGAACTTCAAGTCCTATGTTGAATAGATAAGGAGAGAGTGGGCAGCCTTGTCTAGTCCCTGATTTTAGTGGAATTGCTTCAAGTTTCCATTCAGTTTGATGTTGGCTACTGGTTTGCTGTATATTGCTTTTTCTATGTCTAGGTTATGGACCTTGAATTCCTGATGTTTCCAAGACTTTTAACAGGAAGGGATGCTGAATTTTGTCAAATGCTTTCTCAGCATCTAATAAAATGATTATGTGGTTTTTTTCTTTGAGTTTGTTTATGGAGTGGATTACATTGTTAGATTTCCATATATTGAACCGTACTTACATACCTGGAATGAAGCCTACTTTATTGTGGTGAATGACAGCTTGGATATGTACTTGAATTCGGTTAGCAAGAGTGTCACTGAGTATTTTTGCATCAATATTCATAAGGGAGATTGATCTGAAGTTCTCTTTCTTCATTTGGTATTTGTGTTGTTTAGGTATGAGCATAATTGTGACTTCATAGAATTAAATGGGTAGTGTACCTTCTGTTTCTGGGACCTCATGAAATTGCAAAGCTTCTTTAAGGCAAAAGACACTGTTAATAAGGCAAAATGGCAACCAACAGATTGGGATAAGATCTTTACCAATCCTATATCTGATAGAGGGCTAATATTCAATATATACAAAGAACTGAAGAAGTTAGACTCCAGAGAACCAAATAACTCTATTAAAAATGGTGTACAGAGCTAAACAAAGAATTCTCAACTGAGGAATACTGAATGGCTGAGCAGCACCTAAAGAAATGTTCAACATCCTTACTCATCAGGGAAATGCAAATCAAAACAACCCTGAGATCTCACACCAGTCAGAAAGGCTAAGATCAAAAACTCAGGTGACAGCAGATGCTGGTGAGGATGTGGAGAAAGAAGAATACTCCTCTATTTCTGGAAATTAGTTTATTGGTTCCTCAGAAAATTGAACATAGTACTACCTGAGGACACAGCAATACCACTCCTGGGCATATACCCAGAAGATGCTCTAACATGTAATAGGGACACATGCTCCACTATGTTCATAGCAGCCTTATTTATAATAGCCAGAAACTGGAAAAATATCCAGATGTCCCCCAGCAGAGGAATGGATACAGAAAATGTCGTACATTTACACAATGGAGTACTACTCAGCTATTAAAAACAATGAATTTATGAAATTCTTAGGGAAATGGATGGATCTGGAGGATATCATCCTGAGTGAGGTGACCCAATCTCAAAAGAACACACACAGTATGAACTCACTAATAAGTGGATATTACCCCAGAAGCTTGGAACTCCCAAGATACAAACCACAAACCACATGAAACTCAAGAAGAAGGGAGACCAAAGTGTGAAGATCAAATACTTTGTTACTCCTTAGAAAGGGGAACAAAATACCCATGGGAGGAGATACAGAGACAAAGTGTAGAGCAGAGACTAAAAGGAAAGTTCCTCCAGAGACTTCCCCACCTGGGGATGCATCCCATATACAGTCATCAAACCCAGACACTGTTAATAATGCCAACAAATGCTTGCTGACAGCAGCCTCTTTTAGGTTTCTCCTGAGGGGCTCTACCAGTACCTGACAAATACAGAAGTGGATGCTCTCAGGCAACCATTGGACTGAGCACAATGTCCCCAATGGAGGAACTAGAAAATGAACCCAAGGAGCTGAAGGGTTTTGTAGTCCCATAGGAGGAACAATAATGTGAACCAACCAGTACCCCCAGAGCTCCCGGGACTATACCACCAACCAAAGAGAACACATGGAGGGACCCATGACTCCAGCCACATATGTAGCAGAGGATGGCCAAGTCAGTCATCAATGGGAGGAGAGGCCCTTGTTCCTGTGAAGGGTCTATGCCCCTGTGTAGGGGAATGCCAGGACCAGTAAGCAGGAGTGGGTGGGTTGATTATCAGGGGGAGGATGGAGTGGATAGGGGGTTTTTGGAGGGGAAACAAGGAAAGAGTACAGCACTTGAAATGTAAATAAAGAAAATATCTAATAAAACAAAACAAAAACTAAATAAAAAGTAAAATAAAATAAAATTCCATCCTTTGTCAAAAAAAATCTCTTCAATGAAATTTTAAAATTGCAACTCCAAATTAGCTGCATCTAAGCAACCATATCTCCTAGTCTCATAACTATGAGCACCACCAAATGCAGCTACATGCTTAATTAAAAGCTCTAATGAAAGGTGACAGCAAGTGACTCGTGTGCTTGATTGCTTCAAGGTTCTTCACAGCCATTTTATGTGTGCCCCGTTTTTACACTCAAATCACAAATATATCAATATATGTGCATTTCTGTTAAAGACTTTTGTTATACCAGAGCGTCTTCAGGGAAAGAACATTATCTTTAAATATATGTAAATATGCAAATGTAAGTAACTAACTCTACTTTTAAAGCACCTTTTCAGCAAGATACTAAACTCTTGGTATTGACTCAAATTATTAAACCTGTCAGTGGAGTCAGCCAACATAAGTGGCTGTGTTCACGTTACATGGAATGAGTACATGCACATGAACTTTGAAGGAGCACTCCATTGACTTTTTGAAGGTGAACAGGGTGTTAATAGGGGTTCTTTAGTGAAACAGGACCAATACAATACATACATCATGATATACATCATACGAGGCATGGGAGCTATTATGACTTAACAGTAGCTAAGTAATTCAACAAGGACCATCTACATGCTGGAGGAACTGAGAACCCAACAGGTACCAAGTCCTTGAACCCAGATGACTCAGAACTCCCAGTCAGTTACTGAGTATCTGGAAAGTATTCTTGAAAAATTTCTGTTCATCACCCTCTTAGGACTCAAGGAATCTGACATCTGATGTCAATGACAATGACAAGATCAGCAGAGACAGGCTTATTGACCAGCAGGGTGTAAAGGCAATCAGAAAAGCAGTACTGCTTCTTTCTCAGACATCTTGATATCTGGATACCACTGAAAGATAACTCCCACTCTGGGAGCGGATCTTCTCCTTTAAACTAATCCTTGCTGGGAGATGAAGTAAACATTGCTTACTTTTTCAGAAGACCCGATTTGATGAACAGCACTCACATGGCAGCTTACAAAACCATCTGTAATTCCACTTCCAAAGAATGCAGTATGCTCTTCTAGACTCTGTAAGCACCAGGTATGTATGTAGCACATAACACCCATATATATAAAATAAAAGTAAAAAAATTATAGGTGGGCAGTGGTGGCACACACCTTTAATCCCAGCATTTAGGAGGCAGAGGCAGGTGGATTTCTGAGTTTGAAGCCAGCCTGGTCTACAGAGTGAGTTCCAGGACAGCCAGGGCTACACAGAGAAACCCTGTCTCCAAAAACCAAAAAATAAAAATGAAAATGAAAATAAATAAAAAATTATATCTGGAAATGCCCTTACAGACCCATCAAAAAGGGTGCATTTTTGTTGATTTCAATCCAATCAAGTTGGTAATCAAGATTAAGTACCATAAGTGACAAGTGTTAAATGTTCTGTCTTAAATGAATGTCAATATCAGCACCTCTGCCTCATGGTTCAGGTAACATACTAGAAGAAGCAGAAAGAATATAAGAACCAGAGGTAGGATTGGAGTGTTGTGAAATGCTGACTTCCATGCATAACATAGACACCGCTTTCTTAAACTCACGGTATATATGCACAGCTGAAGGTCTGTGAAATGTCAGGCAATCCTACTAAAGTCCTGCTTCACAACCCACCCTGAGGATTTATAGACAGTTAATGTCTGATGATGGATAAGGAGATATATTTTCTCGAGTGGTATGACTATTGGTAAGGAGCCCATGGTCTAGCCATTCCTCCCTCATGCTCCTGTGAACAACCTAATAGTACTCATTGGTTTATCAAAAATAATTTTTAAAGACATCAAAGTAGTAAGGGAAGAGTAGAAAAGCAGAAGTGGATTCCAACTGTAACTTGCATTAAAGTCTGTTACATCCCATGCTGAGAGAGAGAGAGAGAGAGAGAGAGAGAGAGAGAATAAAAAATAGTAAAATAAAATGTTCTCTAAAATGTACAGATAATGCTGCATTAGTTTGTCAAGTTGCCACGATAAAATACAACCACTTGGTTTTAGTAGTGAGTTACTAGTGCTAGGGGCAGCATCAGGGCTTTCTGAGGACCATGATGGGGGTCTGATCTTTCACTTTCTCCTTGGGTTGACAGGTTTTCTGATAATCATTGGTTTTCCCTCCTTATAGATGGAAACTTCTGCTCTTTCTTATCTTTACATGATGTCCAGCCTCTCTTTGTGTTTGTGTCTTTGTCTTCATAAGGAAAATGGCCATGTAAGATTTGGAAACAACCTAATGGTTTCACCCTACAAAGACACCTGCTATCTCCAAACAATCATTTTGTGAAGTACCTGTGATTAGAAATTCAACATATCCCTTTTAAGGGGAGATAACTCTTCTGATAACATATCCGTATCTATATTAAACTTTAAACATGTTCATGCAATGCAACATGGTACATTATGACCTCAAACACATGTCTTAGGAGCTCATGCTCTGCTTGGGTCTGGATAAAGCTCTACCTTCAGTTACAATATGATTAAAGAAAAAACATAGCCTATCTGAACTTTAGTTACCTTTTCATTTAAAATAATGCAATGCATTTGATTGAGTTTTCAATGTTACATACATGCACACATGCATAGTTATTCTCAATTTAACCTAAATATATGGATGCCATTATAAGTCAAACATTATGAAAGTGTTTGTTGGAAATTTTAAAGTTTCATAAATTCAAAACTATGAGCCCTATTTCATACTATGAAACATTTCATACTATATGGCTACAAATAGAGGTATAGACATATCCATTCCCTTTCCACAAATGATGGTTATATTTCCACACTCTAGAAGCTTCCTTACATGTCATTTGGTTTTTTGTGTATATGGCAGGAGTTATTATTCATTGTTTTTATGGATATCTAGGAAAAGCCTTTACTATATTCTAGATTAGATATGTAAAATTAAAGCAAGTTTCTACATTAAGTTTGTTTAAAACCCCAAAGGTTATAATTACCTTAAATGTTGTTATTTATCAAAAATGATTAAGAATATAATTCTGTTCTGTATGTCACAATTGTTTTTGCAATAATGGTCTTATAATAATTGGCTTTAAGCAACTAGTTTATTTTATTTTTAAATCACAATAGTATATAAGAAAGAACCCTTGGTGACATTACCTTGACCAGAATTAATAAACCTGCCTTGTGAAAGATAGCTGTGTTAGCAGACACTGAAACAAGATAAAGAGTCAAGTAAGAGTTTGCAACATGGTATGGAATAGAGCAGACTTGGGAAGGAAGAGCTGGCCTCCCAGGTCTCTGCAGTTATAGCTTAGAAACACGTGTGCTAAGGTCCCATCAATAGGTGACACAACAAGTTAATTCTTTTTTATTTTATTTATTTATTTATTTATATTGGATATTTTATTTATTTACATTTCAAATGTTATCCCTTTCCTGATTTCCCCTCCAGAATCCCCCTATCCCATCTTCCCTCTCCCTGCTTCTATGAGGGTTTTCCCCCACCCACCTACCCACTCCTGCCTCCCCATCCTGGCATTCCCCTACACTGGGGCATCAAGCCTTCCCATGATCAAGGACCTCTCCTTCCATTGATATCTGACAAGGCCATCCTCTGCTACATATGCATCTGGATCCATGGGTTGTTCCATGTGTACCCTTTGTTGGTGGTTTAGTCCCTGGGAGCTCTGGGAGCTCTGGTTGGTTGATAGCATTGTTCTTCATATGGGTTGCAAACCCTTTCAGTTCCTTCAGTCCTTCTCGAACTTCTACAAGTTAATTCTAAGGAGACTATGTTCCATGTGTAGACTATGTTCATCTACAAGGACCTTGTAGGTCCTCAGAGTTGTCCTCCTCAGTTTTTTCTCTTCAGTCGTTACACCTTAGTCCTACCCTACCAACTAAAGAAATTTTAACTTCTAGGATAAGACATCTATGGTGATGTCAGCTTATGTAGTAGACAGCTAATTGAGTGTGTTTAACACAAGAATTTACTAAGAGGAAAACACTCATGTCTAAACAGATCATGCTAAACTGCTAACACAGTTGTCTTTCAGGAGGCAGGTTTATTAATGCCTTTGGTGAAGATTAACACTATCTACATTGCCACTATTTACTGCATCTCATTCACGTGATCTAATGTGCCCAATGGGAGAAAGAAGCATGTGTATTAATTCAGGTAAATGGCTGGCTAACGACAGCTACTATAATATTTTCTGTACTGTATAGAGCTAAGAAACAGATTGTGACGGTATTTTTTTCAATCAGTATATCCAGTTTTAATAACCAAAATATACACAAAAATAATAGCACAGGATCTGGAGCAACATGAAAGCACCCAGAGGTATATAACCATTGGTTCTATACTTGGAATTAGGTTACAAGTATAACAGATATTAACTTCAAACTGCAAACAGAAAAACATAATTTGTTTTTAATTTATAACAGGGCTAGTGACATAAACTCCTGGTCTTTTTAACTAACTCAGTCACATGTCACATCCCTCCACAATGCACAGAGCTTCATTTGTATTCTTAGCCTATGGTGTTGTGAGTTCAATAGGCTTTCCTGGAGTAAAGTACAGAATGACAGGGACTCTGCTTGTCTATCATCCTGTGTCCACATAAACACATGTCGGTATGCAGACCATTCACCCTGGTCTGTTTCTACAAGTGACAAATACTGTGTTCCCAAAACTCAGACCCAATTTAGAACCCCACACTGACATGGTTTGCCTGACATCTAGTTCCTGAGACATGTAATGAGTTGCTCTAATTTCCCGAGCCAAAGTAGAACTCTGGAAGTATTAGGAAACGGCAGAAAGAAAGAAATTCATCCTGTCATAGAGAGTAAAGTAAGTTAGAGTATATCTGAATATTCTGAGACTTACTTTACTTCGGCAAACATATGTTACAGGCTTTAAAATATTAATCAAGTACTTTTGTGAAAGTTATAAACTTAAAATATAAAATAAACTCAAAGTTTCATTTTAGCAACTGTAACATATAAACACATTTATTATGCTAAGAGGGTAAAATAAAAACTTAAAAAATGAGTAATATGCAGACCTAGCCTTTAGAATTAACATTATACATGGTCTTGAAAGTGTTTCCTGTGATTATGAATGTGTGTGCGGATACATCTTTAATTGTCTATAACAATCATGTCATACTATTTGGAATCATTTTGTAACTATGTCCTTAAAATCTGGTGTCTAGATATACTAATTATATTATACAATTAGTTTGATGATGAAAATTATTAGGCCAATATTACTACTTTGCCTTCTAAATGTAAAGTAGATATCTAACACTGCTAAGGTTTAAAAAGTTTACATATATATATATATATATATGTATATATATATATATGTATATACATATGTATATATATGGATGGGCTCCACTGAGACGTAATTGATCATAAAGGCTTTAAAATCAATAAAAGGTTTCTTTGCTGAAGTATTTGTGGTTTAAAAGCAACAGTGGACAGTAATGGAAACATCAGGATGTGGAACCCCTTTGAAGAAAGTAAATCAGTGGCAACATGCCCTGGAAAGATGTAACTTGTCCTAGCTTCCTTCCTGTATGTCTACCTTCTATCTGGCTCCATGAGGTAAGCAACATTCCACTTAGCTTCTTGCCATGCCTGAGCGTTGATACAGGCTTAAAAGCAATGGAACCAGCTAACAAGAGCCTCCAAAGCCACGAAACCCAAACACATCTTCTTTTAAACAGTTTCTCTAAGGTAATTGTCACCGTGACAAAATGTCTGACATAAACACAGATTTTAGGTAAAAAAAAAAAAAAAAAAAAAAAAAAAAAAAAAAAAAAAAAAAAAAAAAAAAAAAGTCAAGCATCTGAAGGAAGATTTGGTTAGAAAAAAAATGCATTTTTTTCTTCAACTACCTATATGTTAACAGTAAAGTTATACTAATAAATATCCATGAGATAAGTATAAGCTTAATAGACTATGATAGTTTTATGCCTCTACTAATGATTTTATTTTAATACATTTGGCTTACAAAGATATTAAAAATATTACAGTTCAGACCACAGAAGTTCATACAAACTCTTTCTCTTCATTCTTCAGCCCAGAGCTAGCCCTGCTGCTGAGGATAGCCACCACACATTGTCCGAAATCCATCATTCTCAGTTCCTACCAGAATCAAGACAGAATCCACAACTTTACCTTAGGGTTTAAGGGAGACCAATCTGGATTGCTTTCCTCAAGACAGAATTCATTTTAAACTCTGCATGGTAGCATACAACTGTTATCCCCACATCCTTTATGCCAATACAGGAAGATCCTGAGCTCAGGGCCAACACAGGATCCACGTTGAGATCCTGTCTCAAAAACGTTTTTAAAAAGAGCAAAAATTAATTTCTTTTTCATTTTTATTCATTGAAAATTAGACTATAGTGCCATAGACTTGATCGTGTATTTTATCTTTCAGGATTTAAAACTACATAAAATATTATATAGAATTGTGATTCATGTTCATAGTTAATTAACTTATACCCAAACAATACTAATTGGAAAATTTTTATACTAACTACTACTAGAAACATTAAGAAAATCCTCAGCTCTCTTTGCAAATATTATTTTCTCTACCAGATGGAAGCAATCGGCAGCAAATAACGGAACCATAATAAAACATAATATAGAAGAAACTCGAAATAACAAAATGAAAATTCAAAATTAAGGGACAGCCAGGAATGAGATGTATTCAAACAGGGTCAGAATTTCAATCTCACGGCAGTAGAATTGCAAGGACAGGTGACTCTACTAAGCTATCTTAATCATCGTGATTCTTTAGAAAACCTGAAAGCTGAGAACAAGCAAGCAAGGAAGAGTGCATGTGTGTTTGTCTCTCCCTGCCTTTGTGAATGTGTGGTGACTATGTACTTTAGGTTCCTTCCGCCTTCCCTCTCTGCAGTCATTCACTGTAACCTGGAACTGAGAGCTAAAGTAGACCCTTCCTCCGCTAAGTCACTTTTATCCGGGCATTTGTCACAACAGACATGACATGAGAGCATACAATAAAAAGAATTCGGGAGAGTGTGGCTCTGTCTGAAACGAAACACCTCAAAGATAATGGATGCGGATAATAAGCCGAAAACCTGACAATGATACACATGGTGTTTTCAAGAGTGTCCAGGCATCTGGAAAGGAATGCCATGTTTTCAAGTAGTTATGGATACTAATACTGTCAATCTCCAAAGGCAACATATATAGCATAATAATACAGCCATAGATGCTTGTGGGGCCTGTGTGTCTCTCTCTCCCGCTGCCTGGTGGCTCTCTCTCTGCTGGGGCCTGTGGCGGGGTGCGTTGGTCAAAAAGAAAGCAATCTATAAATAGGCCAGTCAAATCGGGAGAAGGAAAGGAGAGGAAGAAGAGGAGAAGAGAAGGAGAGAAGGAGAAAGAGAAAGGGAGGGAGAGGGACAGGGAGAGGGAGAGAGACAGAGACAGAGAGACAGAGAGAGAGAAGAGACAGAGGAGGGAGAGGGACAGGAAGAGGGGGAGGGGGGAGGGAGAGGGAGAGAGACAGAGACAGAGACAGAGAGACAGAGAGAGAGAAGAGGCAGAGGAGGGAGAGGGAAAGAGGAAGCAAGATAAGAAAACAAAGAGCAGGAGAGGGAGAGAGAAGGCAAGAGAGGAAAGAGGGCAAGAGAAGAACAAAGAGCAAGAGAGGAGAGGAAGAGGGAAAGAGAGCAAGAGAGGAAGAAAGGAAGCAAGAGAGGACAAAGAGCAAGAGAAAGAGGAGGAGGCGAACCGCCCCTTATATTCAATGGGGCATGGTTATCTGTGGGGCAAGAAATCCCTGGCTGTGGTCAGATGACTGGTCCAGCTAGGATGCTGGGAGCTTGGGGCATTGTCTATCTGAAAGAGCACACATCTCCTACAGGGGCAGCTGTGAGGGGTTGTGACTGAAACCGGAACCAAAGACTCCTCCTGCCTCCTGCAGGCAGAAACTGCCCACTAGGGCTCCAGGGTTCTAGGCCTATTACTCGACGGAGCCTAAGTTGCCTGAACAGACCACTGCCCTACAGATGCTGAGTGTTTCATTTCTCCATGCCACTTAACAAATAATTCAAATTAATTAGTAGTATAAATCATCTCCCAAGCCTGACCTCTACTGTACATCACCTCTCCTAAGTCTTGCCCAGTCCATCTGCCTGCCTACCCGAGGATGGACCAGGCTATGACTTGCCTACCCGAGGATGGACCAGGCTATTACCTGCCTCTGTGCATTTGGTCCTGATTTGTTGCACTAACTATTATATTTCCTTCATTTGCATCCCCAGTCCATCCTCTTAAGAATTATCACAAACCATAACAGCTATCTTTGACTGGAAGACATTTTAAATGTTGAACATATATGGGAACATATAGTTTATTTAATTCAAGTTGAAAAAAAGCATAATATTTTTTTATATATATAAAATGAAGTCCTAAAGTTCCTTTCTAAGGACTTGGGCGTCTGCACAGGCCAGAACTGGCATACTATAGATACTGCCTTGATAGAGACTGGGGGATAAGAAATGAATAATAAATAAAAAAAATACTTTACACATTTGTCCAGAGTTTGAGAAACATTCTCACATGCAGGGAGCCCTCAGGCTTGCATGGCTGCCAAAAGGGCTTCTGCCAATCCCTCCTTCACTGACATAGAAACCAATGAAAAAGCAAGCAATCTCCTCCAAGATAACCAACAAGCTGAAATAGCCAGCAATAGGAGACGCTGGGAAATGGGGAAATGCTGTGATATTGCATAACCTTTAACTACTTCACACAACGTAGCACAGCAGCATGCAAAAGCATAAGTAACATTTTCCTTTTAATGAAAATTTGTTTCATGAGCCTTGCGGGAAGCTGTGCCTGGTGCTGGAGAATCTTTTTTTCAATCTCTGACAATATTAAAGCACAAAGGTCACCAGTTATAAAATACACTATTCTCCAACAAAATACTTAGTTCTAAAGTCATACAAAAGAAATCAGATAATTGTGTATCTTAGTGGGTTGGGGGAAGGAGTTCAACATTAATTCTTAACCAACTCATTTTGCAGTGCCAAATGATCAGGTCTGAAAACATACATACAAGTGACATTATATGAACTCAAATATATATGTATATATGTATTCCATATATACATATATATATACAAATATGTGTGTGTGTGCATGTGTGAAAAGAGGCCATAAATTTAAAAGAGAGTAAGGAGGAGTATATAGAAGAGCTTAGGGGAGAGAGAAACACTGTCATTAAATTACAATCTAAAAAAAAAGAAAATTATAAAAGACAAATATATCATGATGAAATTTTATGTAACTGTAAAAAATAGTTTCAAAGAAACTGAGTATATAAATATTTCCAGAGGAAAAAAGCTACCATAAACATCCTGGGGTGACTCAGTCAACAGTGAGCTAGGCCTCCTTCATCAATTAACAATCACGAAAATGCCCTCTCAGACAACCCTACAGGCCACAATTTGTTATCATATCACTTTAAGTGTAGCTTAAACATGACACTTGCTCATTCACTTAACACTGTGGAGGCAGGGGCTCCAATTCCAATTGTCCAGGGGCACTGCAGTTCTTATCCTGTGCATCACTTAAATGCATGAAAGATAGCCTCAGAGGCACCAAAATAAGTCAGTGTTACTTTGAGGAGAGAAAGCTCAGAGCTTTCCTGTGGATAAACTTGGCCAAGAGCAAGCTGAAGCTTGAACTCGCTACATCTCTCCCTGAGCATTCCATGTATCATTTTTGCAGTCTCTTCCTTGCCTGAAGTCTATTAGAACTGGGTTATCTGACCTCCCTATTGCCTTTGTACACTGTGTTTTGTATATGTGTGTGCCTCCATCAAAGGGTTTTCTTTGTTCTATATTTATTGAACAACACATAAACCATCATATGGAGGAAAGAATGAGGAATGCTTTACTGAAATCTTTAACAGGGTTTTACCACTTATGTAATCCAGCTGACCCCAACCAACCCCAAACTCTCAGGTCTGCAAACACTGTTATCAAGTAATATCCAAATGTTGTTCCTAACATGTATGGCAGATCTTTGTTATATACAGTCACATCTGATCTGTTTACTATTTTCAACAAGTGAATAGCATAGCACACATACACCCACACATATGCATTGCTGTTTGAGTCTTGGGCATGTAAAAGTATGTAGCTTAGATTAAAGCTATATGCTGATTGCATGGGAAATCTAAGATCTGTAAAATTGCTCTTTCCATTGTTCTATTAAAGGCAGATTAAACAGTCAGGCTAAGTACACAGCAAGTCACCAAGCTAAGTCATAAGTGATCTCAGAATCTATTACTCACTCAAGTGTAAGCGCCAGCAAAAGTTCCAGTCTACACTTCATGCTGTTATAAATGAGCTCTTGTTTCCTACGAAGAGGAAAGATTTCATATTCACATATTCACAAACAGAAAACAAGGAGAAAGTAACTTGTTTTCTTTTCTGGAAACAGCCATTTAAATCATGTGAGTGTGTGTGTGTGTGTGTGTGTGTGTGTAAAAAAGAGACTTTTTCATAAAATTGAATCACCACAGTTTTACATGAAATTATCTTGACCTTTTCTTTTCAAAATATTTATATTTGCTATACTCATGCATCTGTGTCTATGTGTGTGCGTGTATATGTGTATGTGTGTTTGTACCTGTGTTTGCATGTGTGTGTGTGTGTGTATTACTAGTGTATATGCATGTTTGTTAGTGTGTTTGTGTGTGTGTGTCGGATTGTGCATGGATGTGTTTGTGTGTGCATGTGCTAAAGCATGAATATGGAGGTCAGAAGACACCTGCCCAGTCTGTTCTCTCCTTCAACTATCTGTGTCCCAGGGATGGAACTTAAGTTGTCTGGCTAGCATGGCAGCAAGTATCTGTCGCCACTGAGTATGGTCTTGGTCTTTCCTCATGGTTGCATGCAGCTCCTAAAATATTATGAAATACAAAAGGGGAGAGTTTAAACACAATACAGGTTTTCCATTCAGTAACTCATTATCTATAGAGAAGAAAACATAGCTGCCAGTTGTAGTTGTGGAAGGGGGACAGTTTATCATAATTCCATCTATCAAGAGGTGGTAGTCTGTGCCTGGAGACATGGCTCTGTGGTTAAAAGTACTTGCTGCTCTTGTAGAGGACCTGGGTTTGGTTCAGAGCACCCATAAGAGGTGGCTCATAGCTCCCCATTACTCCCTGTTCCAGAGGATCAAATGACTTCTTCTGGCTCCCACAAGAATGACATTCAGATGATGCACAGATAGGAAAATTGGAATGCACCCAGAAACAGGAAAATTGGAAAACACACACAGACACGAATATAAGTAAAAACTTTTTAAACACACCTGAAGTATGGTCTGTTTCATTACGTGACTTGCTTTGGCCTGGTGCCTGCTTAGAAGTCATGTCGTAAGAGCTTCAAGTTGGGCCTAAAGAACCTTTTATACTTATATCATTGCCATTGTTACTGTTGTCTTTAATTAAAATATTTCTTCTAATCTGCTTTATGAAGGACACAGGGCCCAATAAGTTATCACTTAAGCCTTGGCTGGCAGGTGGGCAGTCACTCACCCTGTTATTGTTGTCTTTAATTAAAATATTTATCCTAATCTGCTTTATGAAAGACACAGGGCCCAATAAGTTATCACTTAAGCCCTGGCTTGCAGGTGGGCAGTCACTCACCCTGTGAGTGTGGCCATGCTACATTGTACAATAGTCTGCCCACTGCCCAGGCCAGGTCACAAGAAATAGCCTTGGCCTGGAAACTAGCCAGTCAAACATAGAGCTGGGTATCATGTGACACTATTCAGGAGAAGACATGAGACAATATGTACACTCACCTCTAATAGAGAACCAACAGCTGATCACAGTGCAGACAGCACCCGTGTCCAACTTGATGAGTCAAGTCTCATGAGTTATTCACAGAAATCAGGGTGAAGGGCTACTTACCACGGATAACGATACGTTTCTGACTGCAGTTTTTAGAGCAAATGAGAGGATAAACAGGAGGATAACACACCATCAAGAACTCTTCAAGTCCAGAGCAGATCATGTGGGACAATTAACTTCAGCAAGTGAACCTAGACACCTTTAATCCTGAAATGTCTCTTACCTGCCATGTCTTTTGCTTTGTGCTGCTTGAGATGATCGAGTTTAATTTAAATTAAATTACTTTAAAGAACTGGGATTATGACAATATCTTCAGAAAGTAGTAACACAAACCGAAATACATCTATATATACAAATCATGTCCCAAAGGTACTTCTCTTTCTACACTACTCGAGATTTAATTTCCTACCTAGCATTTTATCTTTTAATTTTCACTTTGTCTTTTAATCTTCACTATGTTTCAATGTTTGGTAAATGCTATTTTTTTTTTTTAGCACTCATCATGCTAAAATTTAATCTCTTTGTCCTGGCTCTCTCATGCATTTTTGTTTGTGTTATTTATTATTCACCTATTTCATTCCAGTTTTTTACAATAATATCCTAGGCCATACATGATAGTGCTCACTCATGACTTCAAGCTCAGGAGACTGAAGCAGGGAGATCTCAAGTGTCTGTGCCTCCTAGCTTACATGGCAAGACCCTGATTCAAAAAGAGAGTACCATGTTTAATACAGATTGTCAATTTGACAGCAGCTAGAATCACCTAGGAGGCAAGCCTCTGGTCATGCCATAAGGGATTTGTCAGATCACACTAAGTGAAATAGGAAGCCCATGTCAACGGAGAGCAACATCATTCCTCTAGCTGGGGTTCTGAAGCAAGCAACAGGGAGAAAAGGAAGCAGCAGAGCTTGCACATCCGTCAAACTCTGCTTCCAAGCTGCAGATGCATCTGTCACACACTTTTGTTCCTTTTCTGCCACACCTTCAATGACTTCATTGGCATCTTGGGCTTTTCCTTTCCTTGGGATCTGAGTGAGAAATGATCTCCTTACGCTCGTGTGTTTGAACACTTGTGATCTTCAGTTGGTGGTGCTATTTGGGAAGGTTATGGAACCTCTAGGAAGTTGGACATTGATAGAGGAAGTGTAATCTCTAGTTTTATAGCCTCAGCCCTGCTTTCTGTTCACTCTCAGCATCGTCTTTATGAAAATACAGTTGGGTAACTTCCAGCTCCCCCTAGGAGGATTTTCCTGAGTATTGTCATGCCTCTCTGCCTTTCAATCTCTCTGGCACCATAAGGCTATAAACCCTTCTTTCTTTGACTTGCTTTTGTTAGACAGTTTATCACAGCAATGGGAAAAGTAGCTAACATACCAGGCATAATGCAGGTACTAGCACACATACTCAGCAAACTGAGACATGAGGGTAACAAATCCAAGTCTTAGCCAAGAGCATGAGCTCAAGGCCAGCCTGACCAACTCAACAAGACCTGCTCTAATTTTTTTCAATTACGTGTATATGTGTCTCTGTGTGGATGTATATGCATGAGTACCAAAGCCCATGGAGGCCAGCTAGAAGAGGATGTTGTATGCCCTGGATCTGGAATTTCAAAAGGTTGTGAAACATACTATATAGGTGCCAGAAACCAAGCTCTCACTGAACCATCTCACTAATCCCAAAATTAAAAGTAGATATAGTTCAGTGGTAAAGTATTTGCCCTAGCTTCAATTCCCAGTACTGGGGGGAAAAAAATCTAAAAATTTAGATAGGCTGCATAATGGCAGCTTTAAGCGATAGATTTTCTCACATGTGCTTATAAATTAACCCATTTCTTTAACTTTAATTTATATGAGTTGAAGCTTATAAATTAATCCATTTTTTAGCTTTAATTTATATGAGTTGATGGACAAAATAAATTATATATCTAAGAAGTTTCTGGAAAATATTTACTTTTGTTTGTGTATGTTGTGTTAGTACATACATGTTTCTATGTATACGTGTGTATGTGATTGTATTACATGTGTTTGCATGTGTGTGAATGTACATGTGTGTACATGTGCGTACATGTGCATGTGATATATGTGTGTATGTGGAAGCCAGAGGTTGATATTGAGTATCTTCTTAGTCACTCACTTCCTGAGGTTTTGAGATAGGGTTGCTCATGTGAACCTAAAACTCACTAATTTGACTAGTCTACCAATCTGGTGTTGGTGGGGGTTCCTTCCCTCTCTCCTACTTCTGAGCACTTGAATTGCTAATGACCTGCCACACCCACCCTGAACTTTTGTGGGTGCTAAGAAGTCAAACTCTGTTCCTCATAGTGACCTATCTCCCTAAGCCAAAAAGTATATTTTTAAAGAAAGAGCATCGAAACAGAAAATGTATTTTACAAGTGTGGCTTGGAAAAAATTTAAAGAAATAGTATTTATTTTAAAGCATTAAAAATGTCAGAGGAGGATAGGGAAATAGTTCAGTAGATAAAGCAAGTACAAGGATCAAAGTTCAGATCCCTAGTAACCACATCAAAGCTGGACAGATGTGCTGTCTAAACTAGCTGGAATCAGAAAGCTCTGTGTTCAGCAAGAGACCTCAAAAGTAAAAGGCACCTGAGGTCAACTTTAGGCTTGTACAGTACATATATACACAAACAATCATGTGCATATACACACATATATGCAAATACACATCATGCAGAAGAAAATATTAGTGAAAGGCAAATGTTGTGGTTGTTATGCTTGTTACACCACGTACAAATAGGACATGTGCTTGATCAGATATTACATTAACCTGATACACTTCATCAACTACTAATGCCTTTTAGCAGCAACTATGTATACTTTAATACATGGACTATGGGGAACATTTCTTCTACCAAGGAAATCTCTTCTCCCCGTGTACATTATATTTATCTGGCTGATAAGGAAAACAGTATCATATAAGATGATCTCTTTTGCCTCTTGTTGGTTGTACGTCTACCAGAGTTATCACATAACTGAGATGAGCAATTGAGTTCATTGCTTTTCCTATAAAATTCCAGATAGCTTTACAATCAGGTTAGTGCATTTAGTGGGATAATAATCCATAAGTAGTAAAATATTATCTGTCTAGCCCAGTAATGATAATTACAAATAATCTGAAGTACTTAGGCCTTAAAAGCAGATCAATATGCAAGGAGATAACTTTCCCTTTCATTTCACAAGGGAGAAAATAAACATTGCTATTTTATCAGCTATTAAAATCTGAGACTGTGCTGAGGACCCATGTCTGTCTTCACTTTTTGGTATCTTCTGGACTTTACCACTTACACTAAAATCATTCTGACCTTACTCATCTGTGTTTACTTGATTATTGGTAAATACTTTCTCATTATTTATGAAAATTGAAAACATTCACATTGATATCTCAGTCCCCTAAGACTTTTATATTAAACATACATCCCATTTAAAAGATAATTTATTTCTTTTTGTTGTTGTTGGTATACATTATATTTGATTACTGGGGTTGCAGCCATGAACTACCCACATCTGCATCATTTCAAGGAATGTTTCCTGTCTGAGACCAGGGATCAAATGTCAGTATCCAGGCATGTGTTACACTTCTTGAGGTGGCACAGAAGAGATTCCAATCTACTTCTTTCTTGAGGTTCTTGGTTCCCAGGTGCTTGGTTGTGGCCACCTCACCCATTTTTGTCTACACAGTCACACTGATTCATCAACTCTGCCTGTAAAATAATCTCTCTCTCTCACTTACTTCAATAAAGAGACTATTGGATCTAGGAGTAGCTTAGATAGTTCAAAATAAAGTTATTTTCTCAAGTTCCATAAGTTCATCATCTCTTTTTCTTGAAGGAATATTAATGCTTTCAAAAATAAAATGATATTTACATCACACAGGCTCTTGACTATTACCAGATATATAGTACTATTCCCAGGCTCCAGAGACTAGGACATGAGCATATCCCTGAGGGTCTGCAATCACCTCTCCAGTCATACACAAATACTTATTTGCATACCAACAGTTATTTCCAATGAGTGTTTGAAAAGTGTACAGTTTTATAGAAATACTTTAAAATGAAATTGTGATGTTTAATATTGACCATTGACTTGACAGGATCTAGAGTCATCCATGAGAGAAGTTTCTGGGCAAATCTTTGAAGGATTATCTAGTGGTTTAGTCTTTAGATGTTGCTATGAGGAATTTTCTTGACTGGGTTAATTTTGTTTTTTTTTTCTTTCATTTATTAATTAATTAATTAATTAATTAATTAATTTATTTATTTATATTGAGACAGGTTTTTCTGTGTGGCCATGGTTGTCCTGGAAATCACTCTGTATAACAAGCTGGCCTCAAAAACAGAGATCTGCCTGCCACCCAGGGGCTGGAATTAAAAATGCACACCACTACACCTAGCTCTTGGCCAGGCTAATAGAAGTGAGAAGACAAACACTACACGTGGGTATCATCTTCTAGTCGCATTCCTGGCAATAAGGAATACTGAAGGGAAAGCTCCTAGTTTTGTCTACTTGTCTTCATATCTTGCTGGTATGCTCATCTACCATGTTGCTGGCTCTGTCTTTCCAGTGACACTAGATCCCAGTTTCATCAGCCTTACAACACACCCTGAAGATTCATGGCTTTCTAAGAATCTTCAAGGTCTTCAGGATTCGTGAGAATTTGGAGGCATCCAGCCTCATTGGCTGAGCTGTAACTGGGTTTTCACATCTCCTGTTTGCTGATAACTATTATTGGACTATTTAGACCTTGCTGTGTAAGCATATGTAAGAAATTCTCCTTTCAATTTATATTCATTCTACCATATACGATTCTCTGCAAATATTTAAAAGGGACGAATTAGCACAAACCTTCCTCCAGAGAGAATTCCAGAAGATGACGGAGGCAGAGTAAATTGAAAATAATAGAGCAAATCCTAAGAAATACTAATGATCAACACTTAGTCACCAAGACCCAGAGGAGCAGAAGTTGTACAATGCTTCAATCCAATACCCTTGCCTCCAAAACTATGAGTTAATAATTTTCTATAATTAAAACATTATATGTCTAAATAAGCTTATTTCATTTTCTTTGAATCTCCTTTTAGACTTCTTTAATTTAGTTTTTTTCCTCCTGGACTTTTATGCCTTATTAATCTAATGTGTGTGTGTGTGTGTGTGTGTGTGTGTGTGTGTGTGTGTGTGTTCTGTTGGCATTTACAGGAAAAGTTGGTATGAATTAAAAATGGAATTTTTAGTGACTAGGAAGAAGGATCATTCAAAAAGGTGCTTCTGAAGCAAGCATCAGGACTCAAGTCCTGACTCTCATCACTTTTTAAAAATATTAATCATTTTATTTGTTCACATTTCAAATGTTATCTCCCTTCCTGGTCTCCCCTTCACAACCCCCCCCATCCCATCTCTCTTCATTTTACTTCTAAGAGGGTGCTCCCCCACCCACCCTCATCACCTTTAAAGGGGAAAAAGCCACTGTGTTTGTAATCCCATAGCTGGGAAAACTGAGACCGAGGAATTCATAAAGATCAGTGGCCCAACCAACGAGGTAGTGAACAATCTCTAATATTAGTGAGAGAATGAGATCACGTATATAAAACAAGCTGAAGAGCTATTGAGAAGGACATTGACATGTCAACATCTGACCCCCCCCACACACACACACACATTCATTAATTAGTTAAATACAAATACACTTGTTGTGGGTCTATCTGTGGTGGTTAGTGTTGTCTCTTGACAGAGTGTCGAGTCACCCAGGAGTCAGGCTGTAGACACACCTTTGAGGGATTTCACCTAGACCAAGATTAACCACTATGAGGGTTTACCTTGATTACTTTAACTCATGTTAACCCTGACCCATGTTAAACTGT
Organism: Mastomys coucha; assembly: GCF_008632895.1. Classification (NCBI taxonomy): domain Eukaryota; kingdom Metazoa; phylum Chordata; class Mammalia; order Rodentia; family Muridae; genus Mastomys; species Mastomys coucha. The sequence goes on along the minus strand of NW_022196896.1, from coordinate 59,305,402 downwards.
GGACAGACAGTTCCCCACGCAGATGCTGGCTACCTAAGACAGAGAAGGGGAATTGAACCGCAGCTCACTTTATCACATGTCCTTTCTACAAAGAAACTATACTACTAATTTATAATTCTCAGATTGTTTAGACTCTGTCCCCAGATGTACTGTTTCACTGTTTTTTAATAATATTTGCTTTCCTAATATGCCAGCCTTTTAAGTGTACACACTTAAGTCCAAGTGTATGCCCATTCCAAAATCAGTCCTCCCCTGAAGATTTTTGCATTCATGAAGTAGAAGTTGCTACCTTCCAACTTGGGCCTGTTCTCATCCTAAAAGGAAATCTTATTTATAATTATGTATATTCATAACCCCTTGGCAATGAGCAAAGAGACACCTTGGTGGTGGTCTTTTATCAGTCAGAGGCAGAGCAGATGACAGTCCTTTGTTCATTGTAGCTTGATGCCTGGCTTGGTAGCCAAAGCTGTCTTACACATAAAAGACTCATAAAAGAGAAATCGAGTCAAACTCAGGCAGCACAGAGAAAACAGAAGACAGGAGATTTTATTTAACTTCCTTGGGAGAAGGAAGACAGACAGAGCCCTTCCAATGACCATACCACCCACAAACTTGCCCTCTAGCACACAGCACAGGTAGAACATCAATATCTTCTTCCTACTATGGTACAAAGCACAGAAGGAGGATGTCACCCAGGGGCCTTCTGGCTGAAAGTTCAGTCCACAGAGAAACCACCACAATATGCAAATATATGGTGGTCAGATGAGAAAGAAAGAGATGTGGAGTAGCTTGAGCATTATGAGGAGAAATGGTACCAGAGACTCAAGAGTGAAGAGGAGTAGCCCTGTTCTCAGTGGCCATCCCTGCCACCTGAGGCCATGGTGAAGTCCCAGCCCAAGCTGCTGCTGAGGGCCATGCTTGGGTCTATAGCTGCCCAATACCAAGTGTCAGGATTAATGTCCCTGACTCATATCATCACTAGAGAACATGGGGGTTCCCTGGTTGGGGCAGCCACTGGGGACCATGTGGATGTCCAGGAGCTGTGCATAGTTGCCTCTGCACCCTTCACTGGATGTGGTACTATGGAGAAGTGGCCCCATCACTCACTGCTGGCAATACACGGTAGAGCAGGTCCTGTACTGCACCCCAGCAGAACAGTGGAACTGGCCCTTGTGGTAGGAGTATGGGTGATACTAGCCCAGAGGGCCTCAGTGCCACCCAGGTCCAGATCTAGGGCTCTGAGTTAGCCCACCCCAAAACTGATATTATCTGAAAATGTTTGAAGGGTCAAGTCTTGCTGATAGATGGTCTCTATGACACAGTGCAGCAACCGGATGGCCAGGAAGAGTCCCTATGAGGATCCAATATTGATGGTTTCCCAGAAGCCAGAAATAACCAAGACCAATGATGGTTCATTGTAAGGAATATTTGAAAATGAGGATGTGCAGACACTGTGAGACACACTGTGACATAGTGAAGTTTCTACAATGAGTTTATTTTTTTAATGTGTTGTTGCTGTTATCACTGCTGGCGTGTGTGTGTGTGTGTGTGTGTGTGTGTGTGTGTGTGTGTGTGTGTACATGTGTTTTATTTTGGGGCTTACAAGGGCAAAGGGCAGATATTAGGGGACAGGAAGATGAGTGGGACTGAGATACATGATGTATAACTCGCAAGGAATCAATAAAAAGTTAAAAATAATAATGTAATAATATATCTTCACCATTCTAAAACATATCTTTGAATTTTGAAAGAAATAAACTGAGATATGCAACCTGTTCTGTAGATTCCTTATTTCCCTTTTTTATTTCTGTGTGGTGCTGAAAATCAAACCCAGGATCTTGTGCTGCTAGGTAAATTACTCCATTATGGAGCCACATGCTCAGCCATAAAACACATGTCTTCTTCTCCTTTATTGATTTTTCCTTGGGGAAAAAATAATCAGAGAGGAGAGATTTTTTTTTTCATTTTTTTTTTATTTTAGATATTTTCTTTATTTACATGCGAATTTCTCCTTTCCCAGTTTCCCCTCCAAAAAACAAAAAAACAAACAAAAACAAACCCCTGTTGCCTCCCCCCTCCCCATGCCTGCCACCCCGCCCTCTCCCACTTTCTGGACCTGGCATTCCCCTACACTGGGGCACAGAACCTTCACAGGGCCGAGGTCCTCTGAGAGGAGAGATTTTTAAATCCAAAGCAATAAAAGGCCAAGTTCCCTGTCCAACTGCCTTAACAACTGAACTTCAGGATACATACAGTAATGGCATTCAGTACAAAAAATGGTATATCTCTGAAATGCCCTTAGCAGGGTGCCCTTGACAGACCATAATCTCAGTAAATAGAAGCCTGGTCTATGAGGCATGGCACCCTAGAGTGTAAGATGGAGGTGTTTGTAATTAAATCTTCCTATCATATGAAGGAAATGTGTCCTTCACAAAGAGATGTCACCTATTCTAGCTTGAACAGAAGGATCTGCAGAGCTGCCCTTGACATCCCCCCATCTCTCTCTTTTTACACTCCGTAACTAGTTCTTCCTTCTGCCACTATGTAATGAAGTTTGATAATGAATAAGAGACAATCTGATCCTTGTGTTAATTTATCACCTAACTATTATTTTCATTAACTAATAATCTTTCTGTAGCTTCCAGTCCTCTGGGAGAGAGCATTGATATATTGTGTCAGGAGTAGTTTTCTTAATCATCTCACTTCCTTGCTCAAATATCACTACCTACTACCAACATTCTTTTCTTAACTCATTAAGGGTGGCTCTGTAACAGTCATTTTGTTTGTTCAGGATAAATGAGGACAACACAGGGCTCACCATAGAATACTTCAGCACTTAAAAACATAACCACCAACCAAAGAGTGCAAATGGAGGGACCCATGACTCCAGCCACATTTGTAGCAGATCCAGCCTGGTAAGGCGTCAATGGGAGGAGAAGCCCTTGGTCCTGTGGAGGTTCCCCAGTGTAGGGGAACTCTAGGGGAGTGAGGCAGGAGTGGGTGGGTGGATAGAGGAGTACCCTCATAGAAGCAGGGGTTAGGAGGTTGGGATAGGGGGTTTGCAGAGGGGAAGTGGGGAAGGGTGTAACATTTGAAATGTAAACAAATAAAATAACTAATAAAAAAAGAAAAAAGGTTTTAAAAGTTGCAATAGAGATTTAAATCTGACAGATATAACAATAAAATATAAAAAGATAACAAAGTTAGCTTGAAATGCATCCATTATCTTTAATGGGGAAACATCTAATCACATCCTTTACCATGAAAATGTTTACTTCAAATTAAAGACAGGTTTCAAATGTACTGTACTATGAATGTTGAAAAACTAAACCTACCAGTTTAATCATGTATTAAATGAGAAGTTCTAGTCATTATTGGGGACCATCGTGACCTTCATAATACAACATTATCGTCGCTGGAAAGACATGCCACAAGCTGGAAAATGCCTTTGCATACCATCCTTGAGTCAGAATTCCAGAAAGGTAGGTAGATTGCTAGGTAAATAGACAGGCAAACATACAAAAGACATAAATTTATGCTTACTGAGTTGTCAAAAGTTTCACACTTTTATAATATCAAGATTTAGTAGAGATATAGAGGGAAAGAGAATTTTCAAATATTTCTGGTGGGAGTATAAATTAAAAATTAATTTTGGAAAATAATTTGACATTATGCAATAAAACAGAATATGCTCTATTCTACTGAGCACTATTCTACTCTAGTCTACATTTTTAGCCTATGTTCTAAAAAGGTGTTGCTGTGTTACAGGTGGTACAAGCACATATATCTGATGAAACAAATACAAAAAAGAAATTTTAAAATCCACGATAAATTTTATTAATGTATGCAAGTAAAATATCGATATATAAGACTCCTCAAAAAGAAGAAAAACATGTCTTTCTTATCTTAGTAAAAACTTTAAAATGCAGAATTAAAGTGAAGAAAAAAACTAGTCTGTGGCAAATACTTCAGTCAGGCATCACTGAAAATTGAAGGCTCAAGTCTTGTTTGCTGAGATTGGTCCTGGATACAATATCACTCTGATTTTCCATGCCTTTGTTGAAATCTTGTCTACTCTCATGATTTTATGTACCACCTTCATGGCAATGATCATGAAAGTTTTTTCCTTCTCATAATAGTTAATAAACAGATCTGAGCTGCATATGAGTATGTCCAAACTTGGCTTTCTCTCCTGCAGACATATTTCTATTTACTATCTATACTTCCTGTCTAGTTATGTGATGATATACAAAGCAGAAGTTTGTACATCATCAGTAAATGTAAACATCGGTAAACCAAACCTTACTAAGTTCACGTTGTAGTTGTTTGCTAAAACTGCTCTTTATCTGATCAGGAAACAAGGAAATATCAGTGAGGAAAATAAACACTCTCATACCTGTACACAGATGCAATTGTATAGATATGAGTGTAGTATAAAAAGTTTGTTCTTCACCCTTACATCACCCTTACAATCTCTGTGTCCTACACTGAGCATTGTCTGCCAAATACCATGTAATCTTTCTCCTTTATATCTTTATGGGCTTCAACCTCAAGATGACCAATATTATAGACATTGCTTTTTCTGGGTAAATTTTTGTCTGTTGCTATAAGTTAATTTACCATGACTCGGTTTCTTTTTATACTAAAACTGAAAGTCTTGTTCCCGGAATACACTTCTCCACCTTTCTTTACCATTACCAGCTGCTTACACTCATTTTCTTGGATAACTCTTGAATGTCAGCCACTACTTTCTGCTACCATAGACCTCTGTATAGTTTCAATCAGTAAACTTTTCATATTTCATTTTACATGTTTATATTCTTTTAAGGTATAATATCTTAAAATACACAGACTATGATTTATTTTTATTCTCTTCCTTTGTACATTGCATGGATTGCAATCTAGTGAAGCCTTTACAAATATTGGTTTAAGTGGATTGTGGAAATGGGAGACACTTTGAATTATTACCTGAGGAATAACCTCTCCCTGTTTACACAGCCCATTAGTCTTCAGCTTAGAATTAGTGTTTTGAATTGTCATCATGTCCTGAATTATGGAGAGGTAGTTATTGCACTGCATTCCAAAGCAGGTGTTTTAAATCCTTTTGATTGGGAAATTGACTCCTTAAATACGTTCTATTTTAGAAAATCAAGGTCCCCACTGACTAGGACTAAGGATGCTCTGACATTTCCTGTATGTAAACCATTAACTTCCTCTTGAATATAAAATTCTAGGTTATTAAATTTGATAACTTCACGCTGACAACTGAGAAGCAACTCAACATTAAATTTTGCATTATGTGTTTATGGCTATAGAAACTGAGTAAAAGTAGAATTAGAAACATGCTGTATTTATTTGAACTGCAGAGACTAATGAGTTTGGGATGCAAGTAGAATACAGTTCAAATCTTTTCATCTGATTATTACTAATTATATGACTTAGAGGAAGTTATTCAATTGTCTGAGATGAGTTTCCCCATCTGCAAAAGGAAGACTTACTGAAAATTGCAAAGTTGGTCCAAGATGGCTTACAGGCAAGTTTTATCATTCAGTGACAAATAGTCTGATCATAAAATCAACTAACTCTTATATGATTAAAAAGGGACATTTGCTATGTTGGATGGGTGCTCCACAGGAAGATGACCTGTCTTCATTATTCATTAAGAAGACTTATAGTACCAAGTATTGCATCATGGTCATCAAAGGCACTTATATTAAATGGGTACTCAAAAAAGGTTAAAGCCACATAGGCTGATGACAAAAGAAACCAAGAAACAAGAATCCAGGTGTCTTTCCCAGTGGAGTCAAAAGATAACTTTTATTTATTCAGCAACTGAAATGTATAAGGTTTATCAGCCTCAAGAACTCATTATAGAACCAGTCTTTAAAATTTCAGTATACACCAGTGACTGAAGAGTGCCTAGAATGAGCCAGGTGTTCAGAATTAGCCATGCTCTTCAGACAGTATGACACACCTATTGTCTGGGAAATGAACAATGTATCATTCTAGTTCCTAGGTTCAGGTCAAGGGCCAACCCAGCAAGTAGACCAGGCTATCCTAATGTTAATTACATAGTATTCCACAGATACTGACAGTGTTTCAAAAAATTTAGAAAGCTGATTTTAAAGGTTTTTATAGAAGATACAAGATAGCTATGAAGAAAAAAGTGAGATTATTTAAAAAACTAGGAAGTGTACTAAGAAACATCAAAGAACAGCTAGCATTAAATCAACTCAAATACAGAGGAAATGCTACTGAAGTATAATTACCTATCAAGTAGAAAATGGCATTAGTACAAAAATATTGATGATTTTTTTAAATGTTTCATCAAAAATAAATAAATTTCTGACTCTAGGATATTTCTGGAATATAGAGACTTATTGCCAGTTTTGAAAAGAATAAGTCCAATATCTTTATTCTGAACTAGTTAATGAGGTAACTATAACATTTGTTCAGCACTTTTCCCCCTTTTACAGCCTGGAAGCCTAAAAGAACAGTGTAGTGGGATGGACATTTGCTCAGTAGTAGAGCACATGCCTAGTATCCATGAAGCATTAGGTTGAATCCTCATACCATATACACAGAAAAAAGTATAGAGGAGGAGTTCTCTATGGATAAGGTAACCTAAGAACTCTAACATCTGTTTTGCATGTATGTGTGTGTGGGGGGATATATAGAAGATAGAAAACTAGATTTTCTAATAACACAATAATGCATAGCTGCATTTCATCTGCAATAGAAAAATCAGTAGATTCCATGTGTTATTTTCCTGCAGGAAAATTAGATATTATGTAGAAATTCTGAACCTTTATAAGTCATCGGTAGAGGAACTAAAGAGATAACTCAGTAATTAAGGGCACTAACTGCTTTTCCAGAAGACTTAGATTACCAACACTCACATGGTGACTCACAACCATTGTACCTCCAGTTGTAGGGGATCTGATGCCTCTTCAGACTTGGCCACAGGCCATGCACATGGTATACAGACACGCATCCCTCATACACATAAAATAATAAATGACTTTTAGAAGTCTTTTTTTAAGTAGAGCAAAATTTGATATTTTGCATTTTCAAAGCATCCTGTGGACATATCAGATGAGTTTTTAGTGCCTGCAGTGTGAGAGCTTGAAGATTTCCAAGAACAAAATTACAGCGTAGCACACAGGCTTTATAAATGCTTTCAATGAGCAAGTGGGAACTTAATCCAAACAGCATTCTTCTAATAAGTACCTTCTGTTAAATTCGCCATGTGGGATTAAGGGAAGCATGATTATCCTGGCAGCTGGACTTCCATACCAGGGTTGTAGAGTTCCACTCTGCTCATACTGTGACTCAGGTTAGAAGTCACTTTACTAAAATTTTTCAGCTGATACTTTAATGAGACTGGAGAAGGCCATGAGTGAATGAAGTCCTGAGTCAACATGTGTAGATCTCATGGCCATGGCCACATCAAGAACACTTGCTTCAGACCCAGACAACAATGGCAAAGCCATTCCTCCTGGGATGAGAAGAAAGTGGCAACGCTTTCCTCGGGGGTCTATGTGTGGATATTGATAGTGTGTGCTGAAACTGCCCATCATAGCTTAACCCTCACCCCACCCCCAACACCATGTTTCCATAGTGAAGATCAATCCTTCCTAAAACTGCTCCTCCCAAGATTAATGAAACCTGTCTACTTGATCCAGCTATATGCTGTAAACTCTGCCTCCCTTTTCATGTGTATATAATAACCACATCTCCTTATTCAGCTTTATGCAATAACTCTGCCTCTCTGTTAGATTTTATATAATAAATACCCTGACCTTCCATGATATTGAGGTCTCTAAATCAGGGATCCCACAGGGATCCCAATCCACTGGACACAAGCTACTTTTGTGTGTGTGAATGTTTTCTTTGTTCCCTCACAGCCCCCAGTCAGGTCTGTCCCTGAAACCAGGCAAGTTCATGACAATACTAAACATATCTCTGCTGCATAACCTATAAATCCATAAGCAGTCCACTCACTCAAGCATGAATATTGGTGTGGTTGACAATAGTGTCTTAAGAATCTATCATGAAACTGAAACCCTTCCTTTAAACAAACCAGCACATTAAACTGCCACCTGGTTACAGTTCATTGCAATCAGAAGGCTGGCATCCCCACGGCATAGTACTTGAATACTCAGCAACCAAAGATCCATAAGGGTGTTCTATAAATGTTTGCTTAAATATATCTCATCAAATTTCTCATGAATACTGGTAAAGGTTTCAACAAGAGAGCTCCGCACCTTAATGCATCCCACCCAGAATCCTCCAAAGTAAAAAGGCAACTACAGCATGCCGTTGGTGCTGCTTTATTGCCCAATAAAGTACAAGGTTATAGATTAGTCAATCTGATAAATCCACTGATGGTTTTGTAGTTCTATGATCGGTGTGCAAGAACTTTTATAGCTCAGTAAAACACAAGACAGCTTTACAACCCAAGACTAAGCCTGTGTGATAAAGGGGGAGGGGAGCACATGAATATTAAAAGAAAATCTTCAATAGTCACAGAAAGATGTCTCTGTACATTAAAATCACACGCACATCCACACCACACACACAGAGAGACAGAGGAGAGAGAAAGAATCAATGCAGATGCAGAATCCATTGCACAATGCAGATGGCAAGAGTTTCTTTTCAAAATGTGAAATATACAAAGCTGATATTCATGATAATGAACCCAAGGGAGTATCCGAGCCTAAATTCCATCAGAGAGCAAATTATGACCTAAATCATAGAGGAACATCATGATGTTAATTGCATCTTATCATATTCTGACTCCTTTACAATTTAAAATCATGCCCTATAATCGTTAATTAAGTTAAACAGTAGGCCATATTTTCTCTTATCAGTCAGAATTTATTTCATTGAGAAATGTGAAAGGCTTTGAGGACTTTTAAGATGTTCCTAGGTGGAAGAGAAGGAAGGACAAAAAGAAGGGGCAGATGAATATCTGGCAACGGCCTCCTTCTAAAATGTCCCGGAATAAATTTAAGGGTGATAGTTTTAACCTTTATGCCCATTAATTACCAAATGTATGTGTAAATTTGTAAACTATATTGATATTGATATATTTATATGAGGGCTCTCAATGAGAAATACTAAACACAAGGAAGTTTAAAATATTGTGCTTATGTTTCCATTTTTGTCTTTTCTCTTTTTTTT
>NW_022196896.1:59263049-59296206 GCF_008632895.1 Mastomys coucha | reverse complement strand
AGACACGGTATTGCTGCATGGAGCAAACAGGCCTTGAACTCATTGTAGAGCCCTTGATGACTCTGAACTCATGATCTGTATGCCTCTACATAATGCCTGCTGGGCTTTCAGGTGTGCGGCACCAGGCCCGGCTGGAAGATGGCATTTTTATAATTAAAGCCATTCTTTTCAAAATTTGAATTTTAACAAAAGGATCAGTAAACTAGTCATCTGTCTACTTCAGTGAAAAGAAAAACTGATGAGGATTTTTAGTATCACTTATGATGAATCTGAGGTTAAAAGAGAGTGTTGTGTTTGCACATGTTACTTAGATGATGAAATTTATCTTTATAAACTCTCTAGTGAAATAAGCGACGTTGCAGAGAGAATGCCTCAAGGAAAGTTTTCACATTAAATAATACAAGTTCCCCAAATTCCTTTGAATAAAAGGCCCATTATATTTTGGCTTATTAATGATAACCTTATATCCCCCCCAAATAATGACTTCTAATGCTCTGTATTCTTGATAAACTGATTACTCAAAGCACTAGAGGCATTGATCTTACCAAATAAAGCTAAATCCCGAGGGAAGCCAAGAACTCACCACCTAGAGGAAGAAGTGCTCGTGAATTTTCATTCCAAATAGGAAGTTCAGTCTGCCTGCCTGTAAAATTGTCACTCTGTTAAATTAAATCAGAAGGGGCTGCTATCTTTATTACTTATGTGAGCTTATGTGTATTCGGGTTTAACTTTAAATTCAGCCTTTGGAAATATCATAAATTAACTCATCTGAAATGGTTCAAACCAGAAAAATTTGACATTGCTTATAGAACTTTTTTATACCTAAGTTTTTTGAGCATATGTTCATTAGACAATACATACCAGCTATACTGTAAAGAATCCAACTTTACAGTGGATGCTTTTTCCTCTCTAGATATGAAATTAATTCCCCTCAATACTTTAACAGAAAGCCCTTCTTCCCAATTTAGCCACAAAGAGTAAATCTACTTTTTTTTCCTGCCAATTAATGGAGGAATTTAATGTTTCTGAAAATAGTCTCATTTGTTTATCAGCAAAATGGATAACTCTGTCCTGTGCAAGCTTTCATCCCAGGACTGCGTTGATCCATAACAAAAAAACTCTGGATACTTGTGAGTATTCTCAGCTGGATGCATTGTTTTGGAGAAATAAGAAATAAAAGCATTGATTTTTTTTTAACACTGATGCCTTGCAAACAAGCAGCCCCCAATTACAATAACTAATGCAGTTACTTCACAAAACCACAAACTCATAAGATGGCATTTCTTTATGTCTCATGCTTCTAGACGATAAATTGACTTCCACAATTCTCTACAAAAGGTGAAAAGTATGCTTCATCAGTGTTCTGCCTAATTTGTCTCTTAAATCAACACTGCACTTCATAATATGGCCATCATATCATTTCACAAAGTAATTTTCAGATTTCTGCATTAAAAATTTATCATGTGTTATTAATATTGTAGCCTTCAATACTAATGTTCACTATCCTGAAAAGTCCTAAATTGAAAAACAGAATTAAATAAGAATGTATAAATTACTGAAAAACAATGTCAATACTACCATATTTAATTAGGTATTAATTATATATTAAAGAGCTATATTTGTTATGTTGGTTTTTCTTACAAATAATTAAATAGGAGTTAAAGAGAAGGCTTAGTGTAAGAGCAATGTTCATCTTTCAGAGGACTTAGATTCAGCTCTAGAATCCACATGGATGCTTATGACCATCTGTAATTCCAATTTCATGGAATGTGATTTGTCCTCTTCGTCCTCTGAGGATACCAGGTATGCAGATGGCACATGTGGATACATTCATACAAAAACTCATAGACATAGACTAAAAATAAATAAAATAAACACATCTTAAGTAAAACAGATCATTAATTACTGTATTTCTTTTTAGATAGATAGGTAGATAGATAGATAGATAGATAGATAGATAGATAGATAGATAGATAGATAGATACATAGATGGATAGATAAGGCCTGATAATCTTTCAACACACACATATATATGTTATGACAGTATTTGGAAAGATGATTCATGACATTAGAATGTCACTCTAAAATATGTTTGCACTTTATAATTCTACATCTCTTGGCTTTATTCTTTTATTTAAATGTCATAATGGAAATGAAGATAAGAAAAAGTAATGTTTCATAGCACCCCAAAGTTAAGACTCAGTTACATAACTGAATCTTGTAGCAGTTTTTATAGTCTAACACAGACTTATTTGGATTTTGGTTCTGTTTTAATTGTGTAACTTCAGTTATATTAAAGACATATAGCTTGCTTGCTTTCTTACCAATAAAATGAAATGTGTCTTGTTGTTCTTTGCTGGTTAAAAAGGGGCTACCGTGGTGACACAGGCTTGCAACCCCAGCACTTGAGAAGTAGAGGCAGGAAGACTAGAAATTCAAGCCTAGCTTCAGCACATAGAGCTCCAGGCCAGTCTGGGCTAGATGAGACCTTGTCTCAAAACAACAAAACAAAAACCACGTAAACATCATTCAGGATGATATTCTCCAGATCCATCCATTTCCCTAAGAAATTCATAAATTCATTGTTTTTAATAGCTGAGTAGTACTTCATTGTGTAGATGTACCACATATTCTGTATCCATTCCTTTGCTGAGGGACATCTGGGTTGTTAACATTTTCTGGCTAGTATAAATAAGGTTGCTATGAACATAGTGGAGCATGTGTTCTTATTACATGTTATAGCATCTTCTGGGTATATTCCCAGGAGTGTTATTGCTGGGTACTCTGGTAGTACTATGTCCAGTTTCCAGAGGAAGCACCAAACTGATTTCCAGTGTGGTTGTACCAGCTTGCAATCCCAACAGCAATGAAGTAATGTTCCTCTTTCTCCACGACCTCGCCAGCATCTGCTGTCACCTGAGTTTTTTTATCCTAGCCATTCTGATTGGCGTGAGGTGGAATCACTGGGTTGTTTTGATTTGCATTTCTCTAATGACTAAGGATGTTGAACATTTCTTTAGGTGCTTCTCAGCCATTCAGAATTCCTCAGTGGAGAATTCTTTGTTTAGCTCTGTACCCCATTTTTAAATAGGGTTATTTGTTTCTCTGGAGTCTAACTTCTTGAGTTCTTTGTATATATTTGATATAGCCCTGTATCAGATATAGGATTGGTAAAGATCTTTTCCCAATGTGTTGATTGCCGCTTTGTCCTATTGACAGTGTCTTTTGCTTTACAGAAGCTTTGCAATTTTATGAGGTCCCAGTTGTCAATTCTTGATCTTAGAGCATAAGCTATTGGCGTTTTATTCAGGAAAATTTCCCCTGTGCCCATGTGCTTGAGGCTCTTCCCCACTTTCTTTTCTATTAGTTTCAGTGTATCTGGTTTGATGTGGATGTTCTTGATCCACTTGGACTTGAGCTTTGTACATGGAGATAGGAATGGATCGATTTGCATTCTTCTACATGCTAACCTCCAGTTGAGCTAGCACCATTTGTTGAAAATGCTGTCTTTTATTCCAATGGATGGTTTTAGTTCCTTTGTCAAAGATCAAGTGACCATAGGGGTGTGGGTTTATTTCTAGGTCTTCAACTTTATTCCACTGATCCACCTGCCTGTCACTGTACCAATACCATGCAGTTTTTAATCACAATTGCTCTGTAGTACACCTTAAGTTCCGGGATTGTGATTCCACCAGAAGTTCTTTTATTGTTGAGAATAGTTTTCCCTCTCCTATGTTTTTTGTTATCCCAGATGAATTTGCAAATTGCTCTTTCTAAGTCTGTGAAGAATTGAGTTGGATTTTGATGGGGATTGCATTGAATCTGTAGATTACTTTCGGCAAGATGGCCACTTGTACTATATTAATCCCGCCAATCCATGAGCATGGGAGATCTTTTTATCTTCTGAGATCTTCTTCAATTTCCTTCTTCAGAAACTTGAAGTTTTTGGCAAACATCTTTTACTTGCTTAGTTAAGTCACACCAAGGTATTTTATATTATTTGTGACTATTGTGAAGGGTGTTGTTTCCTTAATTTCTTTCTCAACCTGTATATCCTTTATATAAAGAAAGGCTACTGATTTGTTGGAGATAATTTTATATCCAGCTACTTTGCTGAATTTGTTTATCAGGTTTAGGAGCTCTCTGCTGGAATTTTTGGGGGTCACTTAAGTATACTATCATATCATCAGCAAATAGTGATAATTTGACTTCTTCCTTTCCAATTAGTATCGTTTTGATCTCCTTTTGTTGTCTAAGTGCTCTGACTAGGATTTCAAGTACACTATTGAATAGGTAGTGAGAGAGTGGGCAGTCTTGTCTAGTCCCTGATTTTAGTGGGATTGCTTCAAGTTTCTCTTCTTTTAATTTGATGCACACATGGTATGCACTCTCTGATAAGTGGATATTAGCCCAGAAGCTCAGAATACCCAAAATACAATCCACAAACTACTAGAAACTCAAAAAGGAGGAAGACCAAAGTGTGAAGACTTTGTTCCCTCTTTAAAAGGGGAACAAAATACCAATCGATGGAATTGCAGAGACAAACTATAGAGCAGAGAATGAAGGAAAGACAATCCAGAGGCTGCTCCACCAGGGAATCCTTCCCATATTCAGTCATCAAACCCAGACAGTATTGTGGATGCCAACAAGTGCTGGCTGACAGAAGCCTGATATAGCTGTCTCCGGAGAGGCTCTAACAGTGCCTGACTGTCAGAAGTAGAGGCTCACAGCCATCCATTGGACTGATCACAGAGTCCCCAATGAAGAAGCTATAGAAAGGACCCAAGGAGCTGAAGGATTTGCAGCCCCTTTAGACAAACAACAATATGAACTAACTAGTACCCTCAGAGCTCCCAGGGACTAAACCACCAACCAAAGAGTACACACAGTGGGACTCATGACTCCAACAGCATAGATATAGCAGAGGATGGCCTAGTTGGTCATTAAGGGGAGGAGAGGCCCCTGGTCCTGTGAAGGTTCTATGCCCCCGTGTAGGGGAATGCCAGGGCCAGGAAGAGGGTGGGTTGGTGAGCAGGCGGAGGGGGAAGGGAATAGGTTCTTTTTTTCTTTTTTTCAGAGGGGAAACCAGGAAAAAAGATATCATATGACTTGAAAATAAAGAAAATACCTAATAAAAAAAACACATGAATGGAAATGTGATAAAGCAGAATTTACTGTTTTATATAGAGCACAAATATTAGGAGAAAGAGATAACAATCCCCCACTGCCCCTTCTGCTCTTCAACTCTACAGTACCTTGGAATGGAAGATACTGATAAAGAGACACGGGAATTTGCAGAACCAACTCTTCTGTGACATATGGAGTAGGTTAAGTGTTCAGGGTTAGATGACAGGGAACAGGCAGCTGACACATCAGCTTACAGGTACAGCTAGTAAGGCTGTTGTCACAGCAAAGCTTGAGAGTGAAGAAAGACTACAATAGATATTACAAGAAGCTGTTTCCCCTAATCCAGCAGTTCTTTACTGGATCTTGACTCCTTGGGCAAATCTGTATCTTCCAAATTATTTACATTATGATTCAAAACATTAGCAAAATTATAGTTATGAAGTAGCAATGAAAATAATGTTATGGCTGGGAGATTACCACAAGATAAGGAACTGTATTAGAGGGTTTCAGAATTAGAGAACCACTGTCTGATCCTTAAAGAGAATAAAGTGGAAGTTCCAAGACTAGAAATTTGACAAGAGTCAGAATCAGCATTCAGAACATTGATACTCAGGTCCCGTACAGGCAACCATCAAGTCACTTCAGAATACACACTAACTATTGGGGCCATAAGAGCATGAAGACAATAAATAATAGCTCTGGTAAATGAGGCTAAATGTCAGAGGGAGAAAAAGAGAGAATATCTATACTCTTTTGTAGTCAAAAGTATGGAGCCTCATGGGTTACTCATTTGAATATACATGATCCTAGTTTGAATATAATTAGAATATAGTACATTTTGTAGGTTCTGGCTGGTGAAACCTGAGCCACATGAGCTATGTCTCTGGACTTTGTTTTATTTACCTTTCCTCTTCTTTTTTTATGTATCTTTACTTTATGTTTTATTGTTTTGCTTTTTATTGAGAATAGATTGTTTTTCTTATATAGTATATCCTGCTTATGGATTCCTTTCCCTCTATTCATCCCAATTTGTCCCTAGCTCCCCTCCTGTTTGGACCCACTCTTTTTCTGTCTCTCATTAGGGACCAAACAGGCTTCTATAGGAATATAATATAATATAATGTAATGTAATGTAAATTTGAACATCAAAATTGAGCAAAAAAGATGAAAAGAGCCCAAGAGAAGGCATAACTCATAGAGAACCACTCATTCCCACACTCAGGAATCCCATAAAAACACTAAACCCAAAGTCCCATTAAAAACTAAACCATAACATATTTGCAAAGAATCTGGTACAGATCCTTGCAGGCCTTGCAGTTTCAGGCTCTGTGAGTTCATATGAGCTCTGATCATTGTCTTAGAGTTTTATTGCTGTGAAGAGACACCATGACCACAGCAACTCTTAGAAAGGAAAACATTTAACTGGGGCTGGCTTACATACAATTCAGAGGTTTAGTCCATTACTATCATGTGGTCACATGCAGACAGATATGTTACAGGAGAGGTAGCTGAAGGTTTTTACATATGGATCCATCGGCAGCCAGAGTAGACTGTGACATTAGTATTTGAGATCTCAAAGCCTGCCCCCAGTGACATACATTCTCCAATAATGCCACACCTATTCCAACTAAGCCACACCTCCTAATATTGTCACTCCCTATGAGCCAAGCATTCAAACACATGAGTCTATAGTGACCATTCCTATTCAGACCACCACAATCATGTTGATTTATAGGTCCTTGCTTTCTTGAGATCGTCTATTCTCTCTGGCTCTAACACTTTTTCTACCTCCTCTTCCAGAAGGATTCCTGAGCACTGAGGGGAGGGATTTGGTTCAAAAGTCTCATTTAGAGCTGTGTTCTTTTTCTCTCTCTTTTCCACCTTTATGCCCAAAATGGTCGACAGTATTATTGAGACAGTATCATACCACTCCCAGCTAGGGGATGAGGGTATCTCACAAGGTATTTCTGATCTCCAGTTTTATCTGGGTAAGAAAAAAAAATCACAATTCCACAAATTGTTATCTTCCCAACTGTGTACTATGAACCTTGTAGACACTCATCTTCTTGAAGGAAATATCATTGTGTTTTCATTAACTACAGAGAACTGCAAACTTAGGCAGGCATGTTATTCCACTAGACAATTTGGTAGTTCCAATATTTCCAATCTAAATTTTCAGCTTTGGAAAGATATCCCACATAGAATATGACATTCAGTGATACATTTTAAAAAACAAACCTTGCTATTAACAACATTAAAAAGTTCTGAACAATTTAGCAACAAGCCCTACCTAGGGGGTATCTTTTTTTAAACAGTTTTCATAAAAACAAAAGTATGAATCCATTACTCTCAATTATTTAAGGCATTACACTTGAGCTTACTCCATTTCTAATATCTCATTCAAATTTGAGCAAGGAATTGTCAAGAATAAAATGGATATATACAATTTTATCAAGATACCAGCACTCATAAAATGAGGATAAATTTCAAAAGCAGCAATCTTGTCTCATGGTAATTGTGAGTCCCCTCAACCTCCCATCATGTCTAGCCTGTAAATTTTAATATTCATGAAACATAAGCTGCTGTCATTCTGATAAAACTGGCTTCTTTCTCCATTTTCTTAGCATACTTATGCATGTGCCAAATTCTGAAAAATAGTGTCATTGCTACTCAGGCATTTTTCTTGATGTGCCTAGAATATCCTTGTGACATATCCTTGAGTTTCTGCATGGCAGGAACAAGGTTACCCTACGAAATGGATTGAATATTTGTTTCTTCCCCAGATTTTTGTATTGATATTCTAAACCCTCGTGTGGCTGGTTTAAGAAGTGTGATTTTAGAAGGTGATTAACTCATAAAGGCTGAGCCATCATGACTAGAATTAGTGCCCTCATAAAAGAGACCTTAAATCTGCAGGTAGCATAACCTTGGACTTCTCAGCCTATGTACAGTGAGAAATAAATTCCTGCTCTTTGTAAGTCACTAAGTTTACACTGCTTTGTTACAAGAATCTAAATGGAATGAAACCTGTTGTATTTGTCCTTGGATTTTTAAGTGTTTAGGGAATACTGTCCAAAATAATTTTCTCTTTTACTAAATGCCACAACAAATATTAAATAAATGACACACCTAACAGCCACCTCATAATAAGACCTTTACTACACTCCAAGTAGGTGACAACATTGAAATCAGGAAAATGAGGAATAAATCTCTAAAATGTGGAATAGTGATTAAACATAACCACTAGGTAAAGAAGACAGGATTTGAAGTCAGATCTGTTATGTTCTAGATACCATTATTCTTCCAATATTCATTCCAGAGACACTGTATAGATAAAGTCATACTGGCTCCTTTACAAAGGGGCCACTATGATGAAGGGCAATGTCTCCTGCTTTACTTGCATGGATGATTGTGCCAAGTGTCCTGTGTGTTTCTCAGACAGCCATTGAATGGGAGTTTTTGATCCCTTTAGGAGAGCAGTCTTGAAGCTGTGTCATAATTTTGCTTTTCTATTTCCCATCTCATGTCCCTTCTCCTTTACTGTTGCCTCTTGGAATCTCTCTTCTGCAACCCACGTGAAGCTAGGACCTGGTCTCAGATTTGCCTTTTAGGACAATGCATGCAGTTATAGTCCTGTGGGTATTGTTGGGGCCTGCTGCTTCCCGGGAAGGCTGATCCCAGAAAAATTATATTTACTTAGTGATATGTTTAATGTTCAGACTGTTGAAAATTGTTGAGTTATTTATGGCAGAAACACAATATTCTGTAGCTGACATCAATTTCAATGAAGAGAAGGTTGAGTTGGCAGAGTAGTGGCCTGAAAATCTCCTGAGTAGTTTTTGAGATTTCCATCACACATTTTGGTCCCAGGTTCCTCATCTACAAGGACTGTAGACTCCAGTCTCCCTTGGAACCAAAATTCTATCAGTCTCTTCACTAAGGAAAGAATGTTTAATGAAGCCATTGGGATAGCTTCAGTTAATCCAAACTGGAATGTTAAAGTGATTAGGTTAGTCCTTTAAGATTAGCTAAGGACTCATTGTCCGTGTGCCATGACAATGGGACCTTCAACTAATTAGTAAACATTTAAGGGAGCTTTTCTTCCTCATCTACTGTATGGTATTCCCACTGATATCACCTAAGAGAATTTCTTTCCAAAGCTATAAGGGAATACCACTATGCCATGATATATTGAAGTTAAGCATGAGAGAAATCTAAATTTAGTAGGCAGTATATTTTGCCCAGACAGAAAATTTTTGCTGATTATTGAGATGACAGGATGAATACTGACAGAAAGCATTCTTCTCGGAACCTCTGCATTTTAAGTACTACTGCCTCTGGGAGTTCTAAACCAGCTCATATTTGGATAGAGAGAAAATGTGTGGGGAATCGTTAACCTCCTGGTCTTTGTCCCTCAACATCTCTCCAGAGTGTCATGAACAAGCAGGAAGTTCCATTTGCCTTGAATGAACCTTGTTACTAGAGGTGATGGTGATGGACTAGACACACTACAATGGTTTTCTTTAGCCTAGAGTTTCTGAGATAAACCTGAAGAATACTTTAAAACTATTGAATGTTAAAAAATGATGTATTTTATTTTCATTTTGAAAGTCAGTCCTTTCCCATTATTTCTGTAGCCAACTTACTTTTTTCAATGTGAGTTAACCTCCTGAAATGACATTTATTACAAAGAGCTCTCTCCCCTTTCCAAATTCAAGTAGCTACCTACATACCAAACACCTCCAATGACATACATTGAATACCCAGACACCCCACTGCAACATGTCCTCAAAGGATAAACTGTGGTTCTGTACCTCACCTTCCCTTTTCTTATCTTCTTTATCCTGTATCAACTCCTCCACTGAAAACTTGATATTTCTACAGTGGATCCTTTTAAAGTTTCAGAATATTCATCTCCCTTCTCATTATCTGTCTTAATCTGCTTGAGCCATTAAAAGAACAAATATTACTTGACTTTGCAAGATGGGAGGACTGTAAATCTCATGTCAGAGTGTAGACAATTCATATCCTATTTGGGGCTTTCTTTAGCTTCCCAATGTCATCATAGTACTCTGTCCTCAAATCCTAGAAAAGAGGAAATCCTATTTTCTCTTCCTATTCTTGTAAAGGCCATATAACTGTGGTCTTTCCCTAGATTTATTTGTATTGCTGTGAAAATAGCTGACAAGAAGCAAATCAGGGGGAAAGCATTTATCTTAGCTCAAAATTCCAGGTTGTAGTCCATCACTGTGGAGAAGTCAAGGTGGGAATTAGAAGCAACTACTTTCATCACATCCACAATCGAGAGCAGAGGAAAACAATAAATGCATGTCTGCTTGTTGCTCAAGTAGCTTTTCCTACTCTTATATCAATTAGGGCTCTAAGCCAGGAATGGTACTACCCACTTTCTGCCTAGGTTTGCCTATATCAATTGGCCAGTCAAGACAATCCCACACATACACATATCCACAAGTTACTCTGCATGGACATTCACTCATTGAGACTCTCTTCCCAGGTGATTCTACATTATAGTATCAAATGGATAATATAACTAACCACCACAGGAAGACTATTCACATGATGTCATTCACCTCAATATAACCTAACGTACCCACTCCAGAAAGCATCACATTAAAGGCAAGAGCTTCAACCTATGACATAGAAGCAAAACTTTTATTCTGTAACATTCTAGCCCTGAAACCCAAACATTCATATTCTTTTTTGTGTGAAAGACATCACATATCCTCTCAAACTAGTCTAAAATTTTAACTCATTGACACAGCAACTCAAAAATTAAAACTCAAAGATCTTGTCTAGAGTAATTCACATCAAATCTGTGTAAGATATGAAGTAAAGTTCATCAGGGGTGAATCTCTTTCCTAGCCGTGAAGCTGACAAACTCTATTTAAATGCAATGGTAGGACAGACTTACAACACACAACACACTCCTCCTAAAAGAGAGAAGGGAATAAAAGGACAATGAGTCTTGAGCAAGTCTAAAACCTAGCAAAGAGAGTATAATTTGATTTAAAGTTCTAGAAAAATTCCTTTTAATTTGATTCTCTGCCATCTACTAGAATGAAAGTCTACCCTCACACCTTCAAGAAGTATCTTCAAGCATTTGTCAAACTTCTTTACTTGCTGGTAGAGATAACAGCATCCTTTCTCTCTTTCATCCCATATGATCCATTCTGTTCAACCTGGCAATGCTTCTACTATGGTAGCTCATACATTGAAGTGCTGTTCAACTAAACATTTAGTGGTTGTTTAGCCACACCTAAGTTGTTATCCTCAAAACAAGCCTTTGGTTTGGTGATAGAGATACTTGAGGGTTGCCTAAGAATTTAAGTATTGCATTTTTGTTTTGTTTTGTGTTTTTTTTTTTTTTTTTTGGATGGGGGTTGTTTCATTGCTTGTGTGTTTAGTTTTATGGGGCTGGCTTTTACTTAGTAATTCCTACTTTGATTCTATTCTCTCCTTTCACATTGTAATACTCTTACCTTCTTATGTACATTCCAAAGAAACAAAACTACTCTTTCAACACTTTATTTAGAAGCTCCTTCAGCTAAATCTCCAGTTCTACCTCTCACGGACTCTACAAAATGATAGAAAACCCCTTGGTACTCTAACAAGGGTTGCCTTGTTACCATTCTCTAATAATCTACTCATTTCTGAGTCATCACCAGAAAGTTCTTTTCTTCCATAATCCTATCAGTATCCTACTCATGCTTAATACTACACTTTCTAACAAGAGAGCTATTTTCTCTGCAAAGCCTCCATTATCTCCCATTATAATCCCTTCATAATGAGATTGGCTTTTGCTGGGATGCACTTGAATTTTTTTTTTTAACCTCTACATCTTACCAAGTTCCAGAGTAACTTCTACAGTTTTAGGTAGTTGTCACCAAAGCACCCTACTTCTTGCTATCAAAATTGGTATTATTCAGAATTCCAAAGATAAATTTAATTAACTGGTTACATACAGGTTTACAAGGTGATAGAGTTAGAAATCGATTATAAGGGCTTTGTCCATAAAATGTCAATGCCTGGGGAGATAAAAACAACTCTAGTCTGAGTCTAAAGGTTAAAAAAAATTTAAAAAGCCAATATGTAAGTTCTATTCAATGACAGAGAAACCAGTGTGACAGTTTAAAGATAGCTATGTCTGAAAAGAATTTGTCTCTTTATTTTTCTTCTTAGACTTTTGGATGAGAACTAACTACTCACATTGGGGAGAGCAATTAGCTTCCCTACCTACTAATTGAAATGTTAATGTCATTCACAAACACCCTCATGAAAACACACACGCATACACAAATTATTTTAATCAAATAAATGGGGCCTAAAATTAACTACCAACATTATATGTCAAAAAGAGAAACATCAAGTTTAAATTTTCATAATTTATTGCCTAAACAAAATTGTTATGTTTGGCCTCAGACCTTTACACTCATGACTTTAACAAACATCTGTTTAAAATAATACTGATTCCTATAGCCTCCTAACATAATCTATCTATAGTTTAGTGCTCAATAAATCTATCATTTCCCACCTCCTATTTGATTAAATGAATTATTAGTATTCAACTTGTTTCATGTATTCTCTTATCTATTTAAAATAGCAGATTACTTGTGAAAATTCAATCACTCACTTGTTCTTTCATCTAAGTAAACCCTAAAATTATTTTAAACAATCCATATAAAATTATAATCAAAACACCATTGAAATAGATTAATGAGATATAAAAAAGACTCATGTATTCTGATTGTTGCATTCTGACCTTAAGCTCTGTAGACACATGCTTTTTAAGAAGGCATCTCCTGTGATCATATACCCAGCAGATGGCAAAAAATACTTTGAAGGTTTTCCATGAGGATTCTAGTCTTTCAGTTAAGATACAATATTCTTTTAACAACTCTTATTAGATGAAATAAAATTTGAGACTTAGCATGCCTTTGAAATTAAGGTTGCCAAAAAAAGGAAAATGCTCTTATCTAGAAAGTTTGCTAACTTTAGTATTCATTTTCTGAGTTGGTTGATTACTTTTCAATTAGAAGGATGAAGCCAGTTCATACCCTGGGATAGAGAAAATGTAGAAAGAGATGAATGGGAAGATCTACTATCCTTACAGATGTTCCCCAAGGATAGGAACTCACACCTTCTACATCTACATGTGTTAAGAAAAAAAAAAAAACATGAGACTCCATTGTGCAAACTTTAAATAGCAGAATGGTAAATCATCTCATGTTTATTATAAGCAATTTTGTCAGTTACAAAGTGGTAAGAAAGTGTGCATGTATGTTTAAAGGAATTTTTTTCTTAATAGGAATTCTAACTGTTCAAGATAGATATATAGGTAATATACACCTAGTACTTGAGAAGATATATACCAAGTACTTGAGAAGTAAAAGCAGAAGGATCATGAGTTTGAGGCTACTTAGTGAAATACCATATCTAAAATGTCACCTCTAAAAATTACCAAATGTACAGTAATAACCACCCATGTAAGTGTGACTTCGTAGGACTTCCAAATAATTCAAAGAATGGTTATAAACATGTTTAAAGAACTCAAAGCAGACTTGTGTGTATTCAAAGAATTGAATGAAATATAAAAGTTAATTCAAGATATAAAAACATAATTCAATAAAAATATATAATTGCTGAAAAAAGCCAAGGCACAAAAATGTTGTGAATGGAAAACTCAATAAGCCAAATAAAAAGCCCAGTGCAAACCATTTGCAATATAATGAAACATGTGAAGAACAGAGAATCAGGGTTGGAAGACTAGGTATAACAGTTGAATCACTCAGTAAAAGTCAATGAAAATTTTTTAAATATATATGAATGAGTAAGACATAGGAGAACTTTGATAAGTCATAAAAAGATCAAATCTATAAATTATGGGCATATAAGGTAAAAATAATGTTACATCAGAGTTATAGAAAATTTTTCAGTAAATCAAACAAGAAAATTTTCCAAATAATGAGAAAAAGATATCTATTTAGGTTCAAGTTCCATTGAATATCAAATACAAAGAACAAGAAACGAAACTCCCAACATATTATAAGTGAAACACTAAAAATACAGACTAAAGAAATGATTTTGAAACTGAATGATATAAGCCATATATAAAACCAAGACCATCAAAATAAGAATTGGTTATTTGATTAACAATTTTTTTTTAAGTACAGAAGAGCCTGTAAAGATGTAGGTCATGTTCTAAAAGACCATAATTATCAACCTAGACTTTTATATCCAGGGAAACTATCTCCTATAATTTGAGGTGTAATATAAATTTTCCATAATAAAAGGACTAAAGGAATCCTTTTATGACCACTAATTCTATGAAGAATGTCAGAAGAAAATGTTCAGGCTAAGAAGTTTTATAAACACACTGAAAAGACCAAAAATAAATATACATATATAACCAGGACAGTCAGTTAACTTAGGTTGTTTAGCAAAATTGGCATTGTATAAAATAGACAAGTGTTACTCTGCCATGGACCAGACTCCTTAAGGGGATCCCAATTTCAGTGGGATGAGAATTCTGGTCAGGTGGGCAACAAGTCGGCAGATGACAGACAGAGTCAACAAAAGAGTGTGCTGAATCTGAATGTATTTGTACAAGGTAAAATTCAGGCTTAAATAGCATACAGCAAGCAGGGGAGATGACAAGAGTCATGTAGGCGGGCGAGGGTTACAGCAAGGTCATTAGGATCAGAGAGCAAGACTGAAGTCAAGGAGGCAAGTGACCGCCATATCAAGGGCGGTAGGATTAGGTATCCAGGTGTGAGGCAGGCAGAAGAGCAGTGGTGCCCTCCCTGCTGGGGCTATTTTGGTATTCCCATGTTAATTCACTGGGTCTTTTGGCAGCAAGCACCAGGAGGTTCCAATCTAGCAGTTCCTGCAAATTCTCTGAGTCTTGCAGAAGGCAAGCACCAGGAAGTACCGATCTAACACTTCTTGCTAATGCCCGAGAGTGAGGGAAGCCCTTCAATTACTCTCTAGTATGTAAAACAGTTCTGTCTTCTGTAGGACTGCCCTAAGAAATGTGCTTGACCTCTGTTGCTAACTCTGAGGACAACCTGTTTGATAAGGCAGATTCCTTGAGAGAAATTCCAAGCTAAGAACAGCTTGGAATTAAATTAGGATATTTTGGAACAGCTGTGCTGTCCAGGAGACAATGCCTAATCTTAAGTTTAGCCATTAATGAATCATTTCTTGGGGTACCTTTTATGCCTAAATAAGAGGGCATATTGATGATTGGAAAGACTAATCTGGAACACGTCTGAGTTAGGAGATGCCAGCGACTGTCTGAATACCCAGGAGGCACAGACCCCCTTTGAAGTCATAATGCCTCTTATCCTTAATCAGGCTTTTACCCCCGATATTGTGGATTTTACTGGAGTAAATAGTGGGCATGGCATTACTCTTGGACTTAATTCCAGAATATTTATCTTTGCAATGTATAGCAGTAATGAGAATAGATGTGGATGCTCACTGTGCTGAGAATAGGTTATAGTTACAGGCCCAGCCCTAAACATGGCATTTATACTACCAAACTCCTCTAAACCTCAGCAACATTTCAGAAGAAGGAGTAGAAAGACTATAAGATTTGGAAGAGAGAATGTGGCTTCAAATTGACAACTTCTGCACAAGGCATGGCCATTGCAATGAAGATAGTACAGTGGTGAGGACTACCTGAACTAGACCTGCACAGGATTGGCTATGTCAAAAGCTAATGTGTATGGGGAGAGAACTCATGGGTTCCTACTCCTCACTGTTGATATTGTATTGGTTACTGTTCAACTCTGAAAGGAGAAAGCCATTTTTTTTTCAGTTGTGTACTTACTGGTAAGTCCAAAAGGATCCAGTGGACAATTTTAAACCCATGGCTACAAGGATGCCCCTAGATAAACTTGGTGAGTCACAAAACATGGGGAAAGGAACAAGAGAAAGAGAAAGAGACTGGTGGATAGAAAGGAAAGATTCCAGATATGAAAGAGACCTAAGAGAGTATAGGAGTCAGAGTAAGCAAAATACATTGTCTCTTATATGAAATTTTCAAAAACCAAATTTATTAGATAAAAAGAATCTTTTTAAAATTAGCTATTGATCTTTTAAAGATAAACATGTAAGAAAGTACTTTTCTCACAATATTGGCAGCCTCTGGAACACAGATTCTCTGTGCTCTCAGAAAATGCTTCCCAGGAGATTTCATCTCATTAATGCTGGTCTCTTCTTAATCAACACTCATTTCTTTTTTTTTTATTAGATGTTTTCTATATTTATATGTCATACAATATCTCCTTTCCCAG
Organism: Mastomys coucha; assembly: GCF_008632895.1. NCBI lineage: Eukaryota > Metazoa > Chordata > Mammalia > Rodentia > Muridae > Mastomys > Mastomys coucha. Next base: position 59,279,761 of record NW_022196896.1, on the reverse strand, counting down.
GTTCCCCTCCAAAAAATGAAATAAAATAAAAAAACAAAAACAAACCCCTATTCCCTCCCCCCTCCCCCTGCTCACCAACCCATGCTCTCCTGCTTCCTGGCTCTGGCATTCCCCTATACTGGGGCATAGATCCTTCACAGGGCCAAGGGTCTCTCCTCCCATTGATGACCGACTTGGCCATCCTCTGCTTATACATATGCTGCTGGAGCCATTAGTCCTACCATGTATACTCTTTGGTTGGTGGTTTAGTCCCTGGGAGCTCTAAGGGTACTAGTTAGCTCATATTGTTGTTTGTCCTAAGAGTCTGAAAGCCCTTCAGCTCCTTGGGTCCTTTCTCTAGCTCCTTCATTGAGGATCCTGTACTCAGTCCAATGGATGGCTGTGAGCCTCTACTTCTGTATTAGTCGGGTATTGTCAGAGCCTCTCAGGAGACAATGATATCAGGCTGGATTGTCATTCCTTCAGTCTCTGCTCCATAGTTATTCTCTGCAACTCCTTCCATGGGTATTTTGTTCCCTCTTTTAAGAAGGAACAAAGTATCCACACTTTGGTCTTCCTTTTTCTTGAGTTTCTTGTGGTTTGTAAATTGTACTTTGTGTATTCTGATCTTCTGGGCTAATATCCACTTATCAGAAAATGTATGCCATGTGTGTTCTTTTGTGATTGAATTACCTCACTCAGGATGATATTCTCCAGATCCATCCATTTCCCCAAGAATTTCATAAATTCATTGTTTTTAATAGCTGAGTAGTACTCCATTGTGTAGGTGTACCACATTTTCTGTATCCATTACTCTGTTGAGAGATATCTGGGTTATTTCAAGTTTCTGGCTATTATAAATAAGGTTGCTATGAACATAGTGGGGCATGTGTCCTTATTACATGTTAGAGCATCTTCTGGGTATATGCCCAGAAGTGGTATAACTGGGTCCTCCAGTAGAACTATGTCCAATTTCTGGAGGAACTGCCAAACTGATTTCCAGAGTGGTTATACCAGCTTGCAATCCCACCTGCAATGAAGGAGTGTTTCTCTTTCTTCAGCATCTGCTGTTGCCTGAGTTTTTTATCCTAGCCGTTCTGACTGGTGTGAGGTTGTTTTGACTTGCATTTCCCTGATGACTAAGGATGACTAAGAATGTTGAACATTTCTTTAGGTGCTTCTCAGCCATTCGGAATTCCTCAGTTGAGAATTCTTTGTTTAGCTCTGTACCCCATTTTTTAATAGGATTAGTTGGTTCTCTACTTGAAGTCCTAGCCAGAGCAATTAGACAACAAAACGAGATCAAAGGGATAGGAATCGGAAAGGAAGAAGTCAAATTATCACTATTTGCTGATGACATGATAATATACTTATGTGACCCCAAAAATTCCACCAGAGAGCTCCTAAAGCTGATAAACAACTTCAGCAAAGTAGCTGGATATAAAATTAACTCAAGCAAATCAGTGGCCTTCCTCTACACAAAGGGTAAACAGGCTGAGAAAGAAATTAGTCACAAAGAATATAAAATACCTTGGTGTGACTCAAACTAAGCAAGTAAAAGATCTGTTTGACAAGAACTTCAAGTCTCTGAAGAAGGAAATTGAAGAAGATCTCAGAAGATGGAAAGATCTTCCATGCTGTTGGATTGGCAGGATTAATATAGTAAAATTGTCCATCTTGCCGAAAGCAATCTACAGATTCAGTGCATTCCCCATCAAAATTCCAACTCAATTCTTTACAGACTTAGAAAGAGCAATTTGCAAATTCATCTGGAATAACAACAAAAAAACAAAAACAAACAAACAAACAAACAAACAAAACAGGAAAGCCAAAACTATTCTCAACAATAAAGGAACCTTTGGTGGAATCATCATCTCGGACCTTAAGCTGCAGAGCAATTGTGATTAAAAACTGCATGATATTCGTACAGTGACAGGCAGGTAGATCGATGGAATAGAGTTGAAGACCTAGAAATGAACCCACAAACCTATGGCCACTTAATCTTTAACAAAGGAGCTAAAACCATGCAGTGGAAAAAAGACAGTATTTTCAACAATGGTGCTGGCTCAACTGGTGGTTAGCATGTAGAAGAATGCAAATTGATCCATTCCTATCTCCTCATACAAAGCTCAAGTTCAAGAGGATCAAGGACCTCCACATCAAACCAGATACACTGAAACTAATAGGAAAGAAAGTGGGAAAGAGCCTCGAGCACATAGGCACAGGGGAAATTTTCCTGAACAGAACACCAATAGCTCTAAGATTAAGAATTGACAAATGGGACCTCATAAAATTGCAAAGCTTCTGTAAGGCAAAAGACACTGTCAATAGGACAAAACAGTAACCAACAAATTGGGAAAAGATCTTTACCAAACCCATATCTGATAGAGGGCTAATATCCAATACATACAAACAAGAAGTTAGACTCCAGAGAACCAAATAACACTCATGTCTTAGCTCCAGCTAGCCAACATTGAGTATCCCAGTAACATAAAGTTTTCACTTCAGTAGTTATGGTATCTTATTAATCACAGCTGATTCTTCAGTTCCAGCTAATCAGAACCACAGAATCTTACATCAAGGGAGGAAACAGCTTGATAGTCATTAAACTTCCCTCTGAAAGTTGACAAACCAGGCCTCCATTTCTGTCCTGCTCTCAACATTCTTATCTTCCAATCTCCTAAAATCATACTGAGGTCTTAACACTCAATGTCTTTTCTAGCCCAAAGTTCCAAAGTACTTCCATGATTCTCCTCAAAATGTGGTCAGATCTGTCACAATACCCTACTACACTGGTCCAATTTGTCTTAGTTAGGATGTTATTGATATGATAAAAACATCATTATCAAAAAGCAAGTTGGGGAGAAAAGGGTTTATTTGGCTTACACTTCCAGATTATAGTTCATCACTGGAGGAAGTCAGAACAGGAACTCAAGTGAGGCTATAATCTAGAGGCAGGAGCTGATGTGGAAGCCATAGAGGGTACAACTTACTGGCATACTTAGCCTGGGTTGCTCAACCTATTTTTTTATAGAACACAGTACCATCAGCCTAGGGATGGCACCACCTAAAATGGAATGAGCCATCACTCATTGGTCACTAATTTTAAAAATGCCTTACAGATGGATTGTATAGAGAATTTCCTCAATGGGATGCCTTTACCTCTCTAACAACTCTAACTTGTGTCAAGTTGACACACAAAACCACCCAGTTCAGCTTCATGGATTCATATTAGCATAATAGACTCTCTTCTATAAACATCTTAACTTACAACATTTTATCATTCTCTAAATATGTAGAGATCTCTGATTCCAACCACCATGTCTTTGAGTTCCTCAGACATGTCAATTTGACTACCTCTAAATGAGATAATGTCCCACCAATAATAACCAAACTAGTTTTTCTCACCTCATATTTAATCTTTAGCAGTGTATTAACCATACTCAGTTTTTTAATATCCCCCAACTAGGCAATAATACTAATTACTAATAACAGCTTACTCTATTCTCTTTACAGGCATTGACCCACCCCATTCCCATCATCTTTTAGTCAGTTAAGTAGTGATTGTCCAAATACATTCCTGTCTGCTAGAATGTAGTTCCAGGAACAGTGGCAAATAGACCTTTACCACCTGACCTGCTAGAGTATCCCATAGACTTTCCTTGCACAGCATCTTCTAATGAGATCTTTCTAAAGCTTAGACTTACTAGGCAATGAGTAATGATGTTTAAAGAACATCTCAGTGAGACTGACACATAGCCCTAAGCAAAGTTTGTCTAAGACAGTAATCTCCTGTTTACTTCTAGGATGCCGGGTGTGCTCTATTGATGGTGAGGAGGACAGGCATTATAGATTCAACAACAAATATCTGGGGACTACCAAGAACATATGTTCTTTTATAATAGGTTCAAGAGAGGCCTCAAAGGGCCTTGAAGCCTCTGTAACATCCACTGCAGTAGTCACCACAAAATTCTACTCTATCTTGACTGCTCCTGCTTATCTGACTCTATGATAGGTATCTAGAGGGATCAGGCTGTGTAAATTGAGGTGTGTCATAAAGCAAAGAGAAGACCCTTGTAAAGATCGAAGGCTGCTAGATCTAAAAGACCTGGGTATCTCAAGCCAGCACTACCAGATAGTCCAGTCACACAGAAAACACTAGACACTTTTCAGTCCTCAAATATTTTAACAAGAAGGGTTCATTAAAATATCAGAAAAAACAACACTAGAACTTGTTATAAGAATCTTAAAACCATTTGAGTCATAAACAATTCTGAAATCTATTAGAATCAATTATTTTTCATTACTAACAGAGGCCCAGATTCGTCCGATTTACTTAACATTACTGTTTTAAACTATATTGAATGTGTGGTTGCTGATCTTGCAAAAACTAGACTTGAAAAAAATGAACTTTAAAATATCATATTATTGGGGCGACAGTGAGACCAAGCATCCTAGCAGCTCTGGGCCATGAGGAGGCCATACTAAACACAGGTGTACAGGAATGATTTACCATGGAGCTAAGGAACTTGGGAGCCCCATACCCACCTACCATCCTCTCCCCAAGGCCAACCAACACATTGTAAAAGAAGATGGCACCTAACCATCTCAAGGGTCTCCAGAAGCTATGCAGCTAAAGGAGATCTCCTTGCTGAACAGGGCCAGCCTGGTGATGGACAATATGATTGGCTCAGTGACCTTTCTCTCACCGAAGGGTGTTCTAAAATATACTGCTTCCTGTGTGTTGTCAGTTGTAGTGTGGGCCACTGGTGGGCTATTCTCTGTTGTAGGTACACTTTGTTATGCAGAACTGGGAACCACTATCACCAAGTCAGGGGCTAGTTATACTTATATTCTAGAGACCTCTGGGAGCTTCATTGCCTTTATCCATCTGTGGGTCTCACTTCTAATTGTTGAATCCACCAGTCAGGCCATCATCACCGTCACCTTTATCAAGTATATCATCAAACCCTCCTTCCCCACCTGTGATCCTCCATATGTGGCATGCCATCTCCTCTCTGCTACCTGCATATATCTGGTGATATTTGTGAACTGTGCCTATGTCAAATGGGCGCATGAGTACAAGACACATTCATGTATGCCAAGGTCCTGGCACTCATTGCCATCATTATCATGGGCCTTGTTAAACTGTGCCGGGGACACAATGAGCACTTTCAGGACACCTTTACAGGTTCCTCGTGGAATATGGGAGACCTCTCTCTTGTCCTGTACTCTGCCTTTTTCTCTTACTCAGGTTGGGGCACCTTTAATTTTGTAACAGAAGAAATCAAAAACTCAGAAAGGAATTTGCCCTTGGCCATTGGGATTTCTATGCCCATTGTGACACTCATCTACATCATGACAAATGTGGCCTAACAGTGTGGAATGTTCAGAATGTACAGAAGAATGATGCTATGGTTGTGACACTGGATGAGCAAACATTTGGCATGTGCAGTTGGACCATCCCCATTACTGTTGTTCTGTCCTGATTTGGGAGCCTAAATGCATCTTTGCTTCATCAAGGTAGTTTTTCGTGGGCTCTAGTGAGGGCCACCTTCTGAACCTTCTGTCCATGATCCACATTGAGTACATTACTGTTCAATTGCACCGTGACACTTATCTACTTCCTCATGAAGGATGTTTTACTGCTCATCAACTACTTCAGCTTTAGCTACTGGCTCTTTGTGGGCTTGTCTATTGTCGGACAGTTCTATTTTCACAGGAAAGAGCCTGATTGGCCTTGACCTCTCAAGCTGAGCCTCTTTTTTCCCCATCGTGTTCTGCGTATGCTCCTTGTTTCTCGTGGCTGTACCCCTCTCCAATGATACCATCAATCCCCTCATTGGCATTGGGATTGCCCTCTCTGGAGTCCCTGTCTACTTCATGGGTGTTTATTTGCCAGAGTCCTGGAGGCCACTCTTGCTTAGGAATGTTATGGCTACTGTCACCAGAGTAACCCAGAAGCTTTACGTATTGACTGAACTAGATGTAGCTGAAAAGAAAAATGTTGAGAGGAAAACTGACTAGAAGTTGGAGATGACATTCCCTGGAGCTCAGGAGGCTGTGACCACAGCCACCAAAGACCAGTTCCCTAAACCTTCTGAATTAAAAGAGCCTCTTGGCCCACATTCTGTAAGGGGGCTCAGGGCCAATGCTCTCTCATTGGTAAGCTATGGGAACATACCAATCAGGCCAGCCTGAAGAAGGGAACTTCAGTGGGAGGGGAGGTTGGGGCAGGGCATTGATTTAGTTTTATTTCTGATGAGTAGATAAAGCCCTGAAGGAATATTAGACTGGAAGCTCTGGCTCTTGATTCACAGCTCTTTGTAGTTTAAACTGGGAGTCTACAGTGGGGCTCCTTCATGGGAAGTTTTCCTCTGACCAAGTCCAGCTACTTGATTTTTAGAGGTCTGAAATGCTACCATTTCTTCCTATGGTTCAAAATTCTTCCTTGAGGAGAGTGTTGCATTCCCTTCTTGTTTGTTGGGTAGCATGAACAGCAAGGTGTTATTTAACTGACATGGGATCAATGTGTGCCTCCTTTCCTGAATTCCCAAGAGGAACAACACTCCATATCTGGAACTTCATGTTCAAGCGAACAGTAAGCTTAATCGGAAGAAGACTGTTCAGGATCTTGGCATGTAAGTCCTCTATTAGTGGGTCTGAATGCTGGGATATCTTTAGGATCTCATTGTGTATAGTGTATCCACATCCTTGAGGAGGTGCTGCCTGTCTGAGTTGGCTTAGATCATATTAGCAGTATGGTCAGGATCCTTAGGCAAGGTGGTAAGCCTCTGGCTCATAGAGGAATTCGCCTGGGCCACTTGATTGTGACCTTCCTAGCTGAATCCATGGTGCTGTGGCACCCTTGAAACAAGGGTGAAAAGAAAACCTCACTACTCCAGCTGAGTGGAGCATCTCTACTACCTGGGCAAGCCACACTGTCACCAAATTTCAACTCCTATATTTCATTATTAATTGATACTTAATCCAGGACACCAGTTGTATCAAACCATTAGTGATCATTTGTCTACAGGATTCAATAAGTAAAATGTGTTTGAAAAAAGTATCTTAGCTGGCCTGGTGGCACACATCTGTAATCTGAGCACTTGGTATGGTGACATTTAAGTAGTGTGAATTTGAGGCTAACTTAGGCTACATAATTTCCAGGTAGCCACTCTGGAAAGATAAGACAAGATCTTTTCTCATCATATACCTGTTTTACTTTAGTATATAAATAAGTCACCTGGCTTATTATCACCTGGCTCAGATCCAGCAAGGACAGATGAGCAACTTCATGAGTCAGAAGTCTGGTAATACTGCTATTTTGAAGGAAAATCCTTTGTTTTAGTAAGAAGGTCAATCTTCGTTCTACTTGATATAAAATAAATCTTTGGATTTCTGGTATGAATTGCAAGAAGCCTGGAATGTTCTACATAAGGTGTTTTGCAAAATTCAGGTACATAACCTGATTTATCAGTTGTCATTGGACTCCTGGGTTCAAGTCATTAAATAGTTTGTTATCTTTAAGAGCCTTGCAAGATTTGCTATGTATGGACTCACAAAAGTCCATTCTGCTGGAAGTGGTCATTAGCTTTCTGAAAACATCAAGCTTTGTTTACACTCTGAACCATCTTGGGTCATGGAACAGTATACTTGCTTGCTTTCTCTTTTCCAAGGGCTGGTAAGATTAAAGTCTCAGAAAATTCTTGGTATTTGTGCATCTACTGTTTTCTCTCTGTGAAGATCGATGAAGACTGTGGGAGAAAACAGCTTCAACCTCAACCTGGCTCCTGGTAAAGGGTAGAAACAATTAATTCTGATGATCAGACTAGGCTGCCAATTAAAGCCAAAACAACAGGCTTGGATCTTTGTGAGCTGAATGTCTACACTAGATTCTACAACTATCTTGATGCCCTTAGAAATTGCCATCTTGGACACAGACAAACCTGCTGTGCTGTCTTGGCATCCCTCGTGGACATTTCAAGTTTTAGAATTCGTGAGCAATACAGATGTGGCCGTCTCCCAGTACCAAACTGACTCTAGATGCAAAGGAGTAATCCTGGATATATGCTTGCTCAGTAAAGACTTAGGGGAGTATAATCATACACACACAGAAAAGATTGGATGATTTTAAGAAGACTTCAAAGAATAGTTGATGTGAAATCAAAAGTTTAAATAAACTAACTTCCAGGAAGAAAGTATAAATTACTCAGTTTCTCACTGGGACATATTTGCTGATTCTGAGTGCAGGTTGACAAAGTGTGATCCTAATCTAGGGAAAAGGAGTTTTAATTCTGCCTACATGTCATGTGAATGGGAATCTGAGAAAAGATCACATTGTAGAGTCAATTCTTTATGCCCTGTGCCTGTGCCCTGGGAACTTAACATATTTTCTGGTTGAATTGTTAGAATTAGGTTGAAAAACATAGATTTTGGTTTAGTTTGCTTTGGTTTAATCTGTGTTTTGATGGGAAGCCTTATATAGCTGGCTATAGTGGTACACATCTATATCCCAGAACTGGGGAATCAGAAACAATAGTATCACAAGGGTGCAACATAATCATCCTAGGTTTCATTGCTATGCAGCTTCTTGAAGAAAGTAAATAGAGGAGGCAGAGAAAGGAGAAAGGAGGAGGAGAAAGAAAAGGGAGGAGAAAAGAGGGGAAGGAAAGAGGAACAGACAGGAAACAGAAGTCTAGAAGGAGGGGTAGTGGGAGAAGACAATTTCAGAACAAATTCAGAGAAGAACTAACCCTCAAGTCAAAGCAGAGCCTCTTGCCAAGTAACTAAAGCCACATTCCAATCCTAACATGGTTCAATATCCAATTGGACCCAACTTATAAGCCCCTTTTCCGAAAAATTCTCCTTGAGGAAAAAATAATGGTGAATGTTTCTATTTCAGTGATTCTTCTATGTAAAATGTCCAGCAAGTAATAATTAAGAAATATCATGTAGAACCAAAAGAAAGTAATCAATAAAGATACATGCATGTATGTTTCAAATATCAGAATTATAAGAAAATGTCTTCAAATTAACTAATGTAAAAACATTTCTAAGATGGAGAAAATGGAGAATGAAATGTAAGAAAATGTGAAAATGTTCACTAGACAAGCAGAATCTTTTACCAAAAACTTAACAGTAGAAATTAAAATATTTGAAATACATATTCTTACACTTGACAAAAAGTATAGTAGACACGAAGAAAGTGACCGGCGAATGTAAAGGCAGATGATGTGAACACAGGGGAGTGACCTAAAATGAATCACTTGCAGCAAAGGAAGCATCCACTTTTATCTTGGTATACTTTACTGACTGCAGACAAAGAAGAGCTGCATTTCTTATCCTGTGGCATAATGCATTATGATCCTGTCAAACTAATTTATGCTATGCAGTAAGTGGTGACGTGCCACCATTAATATAACCACAAACAAAAAAGTTTGGGTACTTCTGCTATGGATCAGTCTATACACAGTCATAATAGACCTGATACAAACTCTGTCATGACCTAGGCTGTCATGTCCAGACCTCCAGAAGACTAACTGAAGCAATATTTGCAGTGGTGGGAAAACAACTTGTCGGTTTCACACAGGTTTAGGTGGGGATAGTTCCAAATGTACCCTTTATTAAATGGAGACCTGCCTGAGAAAATGTAATTCTGATATAAGCCATACAGAATGTCCATCTTCATTCCCTCCCCACCCCATCTGTTCACAGCACAGTGAGTGAAAGGAATAGAAATGTTAAAATCATCAAACTATGGATAAAATGGAAAAATCAAAAGGTTGCATAACTGAGCTCTCAAATCTGGGAAACAAAACTGTTTGTTAGTTGGGTCACAGCTCATCCATGCAGCCAAGTTGAGATGATCCCAGAGAAGCTGTCTGGTGATTGTTGTTTAATGAACCCTTCCAACAAACCATGATAGTGTGCTGGTGTGGTGACTCTCATTCATATCTCTTTTCTGCAAGTTCATGAAGCACTTAACCTATCGTGACAAAGACGCAGGATTAGAAGCGATCCTGAGCAAACTCTTTGGAACAAAAGGTAATCATGGTTGTGCCAAGCATCATCTTTACATTCTGAGGGTTTATATGAGATAGTATTTCCTTTTCAAATTTTGAACATCTTTAGATTGTTTTGGTTAATGTTAGACTAATGAATATTAACCAGAAGAATAAAAATTAATGCTTAGAACTTCGATAATGCTAAAAAGTATTGGGAGAAAGTAATAAATGATTCGAAATTTTGTTGGGAAAAAAAAGTTGATAGGATGACCTACATAAGACTTTCAAGTGTTACAGATTATTAGTTTTCTCTTAATTATGTGTGTCTGTGTGTGATGCATGTCTGCACATGTATGTATATGTGTATCGTGTGAGTTTAGTGCCTGTGGAGTCTGGAAGAGGTCATCAGATGTCCTGGAGCTAGATTTAATACAGGTGCTGGGTTGCAGTTAGGGGTGCTGGGAATCAAAGTCTAGTCCTCTGAAAGAGCAGCAAACCCTCTTAACCACCGAGCCATTGTTCCACCCTGATTGTCATTTAATATAAAAGTTTCTGTGAGGAATTATTGGTTAGAAATATAAAGCCAAGGAGAAGAAAAAAATGAGTCATTGAGTAGTTATTTTTACTTAATAAAATTTAGAAGTTTCGTGTCAAGTTAAAGACATTTAAAGAAACACTGTTTCTCAAAATTTTCAGTTCAAAATGAATCAAAACTTTTGAAAAATCAGTAAATATTGCCAAGAAGTAGTTTTGAACTGTGATTCCATGAACTGTGAGAATCATACTGAATGATGTTGTTCTATATGTTAGATCATTGTTTTCAGCTCATTAGATGCTATGCTTTAAGGATAAGGATAAGGTAGTCGCTACACATAAAGGACCATAAGGATACAAGGCTCCGGAAGGTAATGCATGACCTGAAACACGCGGCCCCGAAACACACAGCCTCGCAACACACAGCGTATAGAATCCCGCTGAGAATAGAGAAAGCTCCATGCTTTCACTGGCTCTCTCATGAATAAGTTCCATGAGTTTTAGAGAAAGCATCATGTTCTTAACATTTAGTTGCTTCAAGTCCCCTTTTCTGCTTTGTCCCCTTCCTGATGTATCCCGGGAAAAATCTGAAGGGAAAAAAAATTTCCAGTGAATATGGTTATTTATTGTCATCAGTAAATATACTCATTTTTATTTTCCAGGAATTACGGAGGCTTGAAAACATCTGGCTATGTTATGGTCAATTTTAATATCAACTTACCACAAGTTAGAACCACCTGAGCAGGGAACCTCACCTGAAGAACCATCCTGACTGCTTTGACCAAGGTGCTTCACAGCGATTATAGTCTGCACCTTCTGGCAGCAGTCAGGTTGCCGCATATGTAGCAGAGGATGGCATTGTCTGGCATCAATAGGAGGAGAGGCCCTTGGTCCTCTGAAGGCTCGATTCCCCAATGTAGGGGAATTTTAGGGCGCTGAGGTGAGAGCGGGTGAGGGAAGGGGGAGCATCTTCATAGAAGCAGGGGCATGGGGAATGGGAGAGGGGGGGTTCCAGAGGGGAAACATGGAAAGGGGGTAACATTTGAAATGTAAATACATAAAATATCCAATAAAAAAGAAAAGAAGAGAAAAGAAGAGGAAAGGAAAGGAAAAGGAAAGGAAGGGAAGGAGAGAAAAGGAAAGGAAAGGAAAGGAAAGGAAAGGAAAGGAAAGGAAAGGAAAGGAAAGGAAAGGAAAGGAAAGGAAAGGAAAGGAAAGGAAAGGAAAGGAAAGAGAAAAAAAAATGTTCGGGAAGAGGAAATTTACTCGCCTTTTCATTGCTCAGCCTCAGCTCTTTACCTAGAACTTGATGTGTCCTGTTGCTGTTACAGTTGCTGATTCCTTCGCTGTGATCAGAACCAGCACTTCCCTTCCTTTTGGACCAAGGACCAGTGGCTCTCCCAAAGCATTTCAGATTTTCGGTTCCTGACAGAGACTGCGAAGGCACCCACCCAGCCTTGTAGACTGAGCAACTGCTGGGTTGTTAGTCTCCACAGTGAGAGGTAGACTCTGTGAGAGATTCCAACTGATGAGTCACTCAGCCTCGAGAACTAATCAGCTACTGGGTTCCTAGCCTCTCACGTGTGACTGAGCTGTTGCTGCTATTTAATGTAAGCTGAATAGATTCATATATGTGTACGCACTCGCGCACGCGCGCGCACACACACACACACACACACACACACACACACACATCTCGTTAGTCATTAGTTCTGATCCCCTAGAAAGCCCTGAATAACATAGGCTACATCTACCAAATAAATTGTTCCCATTCCAATCCAAAAATCTTAAATGGAATGAACTGGCAACTGAAAAGAAATTCTGCACCAGTCAAATTTCCAATGCGGTAACAAACGCGATAGCTAGATCCACTTGAAAGAGAAAGAAGGCTGACCTTGACTAGTGGTTTCCAGTTTCCATCAGAGCTGCTTGTCCCCGTAGCTGTAGGTCTGTGGTAGCACAGTATATGATAGAGAAAACGTGTAACACGGGAGGCCGGTCTCATGACAGATGAAAGCAAAGGGAGAAAACAGAAAGGCTTGTTCTCTATACAGTTTTCAAGGTCATAACTCCCTTGCACTGGGGTCTGTTGTAAACCCCCCTTCATCTCCCTATCACACTATGAAGGGCAGGGCGGGGTGGGAGAAGCTAAGCCTTTACACCTGACCCTTTGGGAGACATTAAACTACAAAGTGCGGCATCTGCTGAAATAAATGTCATTTCTCATTATTTTGCTCAATGAACTATAATACCACATTAAAGTGTTTTGCTTAAGAACATAAAATATTCATGAATAATAAGTTTCTACAAAAGGACAGTTTCACACGTTATATGAAATAAATGTGTATGGGTTTAATATAAATTATAATTTACTTTCTTAAGTGATAACTACAGGGCTAATAATTTAGACTTAATTATGTGTACTGCATTTTAATTGCATATGTTTCATTTAGAGTTTGGGCTTCGGATGTTGCCAGTGGATAGAAAGGAAGTTTTAAGTTACTCTGGAAACTCACTGAGGAAATTCTTTGCATGTTAACTACATCTTGTCACATACTTATACATATATGCACATGCATATACATACATACAAACATACATGCATACACAATTTCTTCAATAGAATAACACGTGCAACTCTCATTTCAGCCCTGATATTTTACTATAAAGATGCTAACAGTAAGAAGTCTCTAGTTATTGTTGAATAGTTGATAAAAGGCAGAGAGTAGGAGCAGAGATCGGCAGATTCCAAAAATTAAGTTGCCAGACAGTGAAAACATACTATCAAGCATCATGGGAGAGACTGACTCAGAGCAATAGGGAAAAGAGTCATTAAGAAGACCCTGGAAGTTCTACTCTGGCATGCTCACAGGCACGCACCTTACACACATATACACAGTACACCATACATACGGAAACCACACCATACACATACACCACACCACACACACACACACACACACACACACACACACACACACACACACCAAATCATCCACATACACCAAAAGGAAGGAGGAAGTGAAGAAGGAGGGGAGAGAAGAAGGGAAGAACTAAAGGAGGGGGAAAGAAAGACAATACTTCTTTATATAGAATTATATTTTTACAAAAAAATATAATTGTTGTCCTATCAAGAAATACTTTATATCTACCATAAGAGTGATGGGTATTTTTAGATTTTTACACCTACTATTTTAATTCTCTACAGCAACAAATATCATACTTTAACCAATTAAATATTGTATTTTGACAATTATTTTAAAAACTCATTAGCATACTATGGCTTTTTAGTTCCTTATAGTGTAATAAATATAAACACCTCTTCAAAGGATACATAAGAGTGAAGGTAAATTTTCAAAGACTTTTAGTCATTTGTGTTCATCATAAAAAGCATATGCATATAAGCTTTTTTTACAAAATATTGAGAACAGAACAGAAACCTCTGAGAAATGCTGACCTTTTTTCTGTGTTTAAATGATATCTTTTTAAAAAAATGAAACAAGTTTCAAGTGGATGTTTTTCCATTTATTTTTTTTTTATATCTGAATAAAAAAACTCATAGAATGAAGAACTGGGTGTCTGTCTGATAAGAAAAATTTAATCTAATGTGGTAAATGTACCATCTCAAAAGAAAATAGACTATTTCAACTATACATATCTTTTAAAAAAAAACTGTCTCACTTCCTCCAACAAGGCACAACTCCTCCAATAAGGCCACACCTCCTAATAGTGACACTCCCTACGGTCAAGCATTCAAACACATGAATCTATGGGAACCAAACCTGTTCAAATCACCACATTACACACCCTGGCTCCCATAGGCTTGTAGCCATAACATAATGCAAAATGTGCTTAGTCCAACTTCAAAAGTCCCCACAGTCAATCACAGTCTAAACAATGGTTAAAGTTCAGTTTCTTCTCAGATTCATGCAATTTCTTAACAGTAATCCCCTATAAAATCAAAATCAAAAAGCAGATCACATACTTCCAACATCAGGGGATATAGATTACCATTGCAAAATGCTATAGTGAGGAAATACTAGACCACAGCAAGACTAAAGACCAGCTGGGAAAAGTCCAAACTCTGCATCTCCGTGTCTGATGTCAGTTCATTTTAGCTTTGTTTGCTACAACAATTCTTTCTCTTGGGCTGTTTCTGCTCCCCTTTAGCAGCTTTCCTTGACAGGTATCCCATGGCTCTGGAATCTTTAACATCTTGGGGTCTCCAGAGCCACTTTGACTTCATAGATTCTTGTTCCAATGTCTGGGATCCATACATGATTGTCTGGAGTCCTCTAAAGGGCTTTGGTCACTTCTCTAACTCTGCTGTCTATAGCACTCTAGACTCTGACTGATTTCACTCCACTGTTACTGCTCTTCTTGGTGGTAATCCCATGGTACTGGCATCTCCAATTCACTGGGGTCTTCCACAGCCACTAGACTATGCTTTTACTAAGAGCCTCTCTTATAGGCTCTCTTCATGGTGCCAAGCCTCAACATCTTTGCATGAACACTTCAGTCCTAAGCCTTCAATTGCCACTGAGGTTGTACTTTCAAAAAGGGCCTTTCCTGGCTTCTCACAGTGCCAAGTCTAAAGCCTCATCTGTTCTTTATAACCCCACTCCTTCTACCAACTTCTGTATTAGTCAGGGTTCTCTAGAGTCACAAAATTTATAGAATGGATATGTGTATATTCATATAGACTAACATTTATATATGTAATATATTGAAATTTATATACATAATATATAAATTAAACACACACACACACACACACACACACACATATATATATATATATATATATATATATATATATATATATATATATATCCCACATATATAGAATTAATTGGAATGACTTACAGGCTGCTGTCCAACTAACCACATAGTGGCTTCTCATTTCCATGAGGCTAGATATCTTCTGTATGAGATGGAATCCTGAAGAAGTAGGTTCCAACAGATATGCTGGCAAGTTAGTGCAAGTGAGTGAAGAAAGAACCCTTCCATCTTCCATTGTCCTATGTAGGCCTCCATCAGAAGGTATGGCCCAGGTTAAAGATGTGCCTAAAGATCTGGACTAAAGGTATGTGTCTATCCAGAGTAAGAACATGTCTCATCCCACCTCAAGATCGGGATCAAAAGTTTGTGTCTTCCAGCCTCATGATCTGGGACACAGGTGTGCCCTCCACTTCTGGATTGTAACTTATTCCAGATAGAGTCAAGATGATCACAGAGAGTAGCCATCACAGGCAAATACATAAAGGACATTTTATCTTACCACAAGGGTACTTGTTCAACCATGTTCACTGATACTCTATTTACAGTAGCCAAAAACAAAAAACAAAAAACAAAAAAAACAAAAAAAAAGGGGAAACATTATAGATGTCCTTCAACAGAAGAATGTGTAAAGAAAATGTGGTACACATATTACACATGAAATCTGCAGGAAAATTAGTGGAGTTAGAGAAAAAAAAACTTCCAGAGTGAGGTAACTCACACCAGAAAGATAAATATGGTATGTATTGTATTCACCTACATATGGACATTAGCTATTAAATAAATAGTAATCAAGCTAAAATCCATAGACCCAGAGAGTATAGAAGAAGGGACTAGAGGGGATTTCCCTGGAATAGGGAAATAGATTTTATGGGAATGCTGGGGGAGGAGGCTTGAACAAGAGGCTCAAGTGAAGAGGAGAGATACATTTGAGGGAGAGAGCACAAGGAGAGACAGCTAGAATCGAGTGGCTTTAGAGGGGCGGTATGGGAGTGCTGTGGTGATTTATTAAAATATATGAAGCCAATCTTAATAAAGTCTCTTAATATTGAGGGAAGACAGATACCCAAGTCTACAGTCTGTCTTACCTGCAATCATGCTAGAGCAATGGTGGCACACAGCTTGTGGAAGTAACCAACCAATGTCTGATTTGACTTAAGGCCCACTCCATGAGATGGAACTCCTACCCAACACTGAATGGATGACTTAAAACTAGAGACTAAGTAGTTCAGAGACCTAGGATAAAACCAAATGCTACTGGTCTAAAAACGTAACAATAAAATGACTCCTGATGATATTCTGCTGAACTCATAGATTGCTGCTTTATTCAACCAATATCAAAAAAGAGTCTTTCCTCTCCAGTAGATGGGCAAAACAAGCAGAGAGAGAGAGAGAGAGAGAGAGAGAGAGAGA
>NW_022196896.1:59242865-59263039 GCF_008632895.1 Mastomys coucha | reverse complement strand
AGAGAGAAAGAGAGAGAGAGAGAGCAAGGTCAGGGAACTCCAGAGAAGAGGAGGCAGATGAAGTGTAGGCTCTTTTCTGTCTGTTGGTTTGCCTTGATCAACTTTGAACTTATTATATTTTGTTCTTTTGTTTGTTTGTTTTGTTTGTTTAAAAAAAAAATCTTTTAGAGGATACCTGCCACCAGATGGCGCCAGATATGACTCCTGTAGGATATTGGTGCACGCTCAACTCAGAACTCAAGGGTTTTTTAGACTCTAGGTCATTCAAATCGATTCATCTCATCCATCTTACCATATGAGTGATGGTTGGCTGGTATAACAACAATCTACTTAGGGACACAAGTTCTCTCATGTAGTTGATGCTTTGAAAGACAACACAAAAGAATTGGTGGAAGGGAAGCTGCACTAGAAAGATTTCTTCCAAAGTATGCGGCAGAATGAAATCTAAAAGGGTCTTACCCCACGCATTCCATATCCCCTTGCTCCAAGGTTGACGTTCAGAAATAATGTAGTGGAAAGCCTTGACAATTCTTAGAGAAAAGGGCACTGGTTGCTTTAAGCCATGTATTTTTAAATCACACTAATTAACATTTTCGTAGAGAAATTTTCCAGGTGAGTGTTAATATAATAACCAAAAGATATGAGGATTTAGAGACAGGAAACCACAAAGGGCCTGGCAGAGTCTAGCATCCTGTACCTCCAGCATCTCTTTAAGTCTCTTGAACAAGAAGCCATATTTGCTGAGAAAAACATTGTTCAGGAAAACATCTTAAAATAGTGATTCATTGATTTTTGTCATGAGAGGGTTAGAGGGAAGTATCCTTGCCCTGTATTTGCACAAAATAAAAATAAAAACACTATTAGCTCTTTCTACTTTCAATCCTCCCATTTAAAACCCTTCTTCCAGCCTAGCTCTCTAATTTCTTTTTTTTCCTCTTCCTACACTAAGTGTCCAAGAAATGCCTGCTTTGTATTGAAGGTTCAATACTTCTTAAACTTGCTTGCCCCAGTCTACAAAGGGTTACTAGGGCCTTAAACAACACAGAGGTCTTCTGTTCTCCTGACATGCTTTGTTCCCATCAAAGAGTAGCTTATCAGAGTATTTGCTTTAAATCTCTCATAGCTACAAAATCTATAACTAAGAAATCTATACTACATAAGAATCATAACTACAAGACCTATAACTAAGAAAAATTTATATATATATATGTATATATATATTTCATTCATTTGTTTCATGTTTACATATATGCATACCAATGTATAAAATAAGTATATACTAAACACATTGCACATTATTTACTACATATACTTATTTAGCAGATAAATATGTATTATCGAGCATACATAATAATGCCTGCTTTATTATGTATACATAATATATGATGAAAAAAACTTTTGTGTATATATCAATTCTCTGACCTTTAACTTGGAGGGAAAATAATGACCCTGGCCCATTTTTAAATACTGGGAAAAATTGAAAGACACAATATACCTGTCTATTTAACACAGATATATATAGATTGTTGTGCCAAGCCTTGCATCTGAACACCTTGTAAGCACTAACCCATTTGAATCAGAGGCTGTAACATTTCACCTTCAATACCAAACACCAGAGCTGGGATCCTCTCACCTGCCTGTTCTATCACTTGGTGCGGGAATCCGGAGCTCAGCTAAGTTCAGCTCTGCTAAGTTCAGCGGCGATGCTCCTCCCTTCTCAAGCCCTTCCCTTACATACTCCGCTGTAGCCTCCTGAACTTTGCTCATCCTTCTCCACTTTTCCTTGGAGTCCCACCATCTAAGCACTGTGGTGGCCAAGAGCTCTGCCCTTTGACCCAATTTCTTCTCTATTTACACCCACTCTCCTAGACACACCCACTCTCTTAGACACACCCACTCTCCCAGACACACCCACTCTCTTAGACACACCCACTCTCCTAGATACACCCACTCTCTTAGACACACCCACTCTCCCAGACACACCCACTCTCTTAGACACACCCACTCTCCTAGACACACCCACTCTCTTAGACACATCCACTCTCCCAGACACATCCACTCTCCCAGACACACGCACTCTCTTAGACACACCCACTCTCTTAAAAAGCCTGTATATTCACTTGAGAGCATTTGACCTCCAACTTACATCCAGAGAAGAAACTTCCTTTGAACCGAAGCCTCATTCATTTTCCTCCTCAACATCTCAGATTAGATTGATGGATAACAAAGACTTCAATAATAATGGATCCAAAACTGAGCTTTTCACTTTTTCCCTATTTCTAAGTCTTCCCCAGCAAAGCCACCTTTGTTCTCTAGGTTGTCTCTCCCGATAACTTTGTAATTATCCTGGCTGTCTCCTTTTCACATGACTCATCTCATCTATCAGGAAATTCTATGGCTGTAGTTTCAATGTATTCAGATCCCAACCCCTTCAAATATCTTATCTCCTCCGTCCACCTCTGTACTGGCTAGCTTTGTGTGTCAACTTGACACAAGCTGGAGTTATCACAGAAAAAGGAGCCTCCCTTGAGGAAATGCCTCCATGAGATACAGCTGTAAGGCATTTTCTTAATTAGTGATAAAGGGTGGGAGAGCCCATTGTGGGTTGTGCCATCCCTGGGCTGGTAGTCTTGGGGCAATGTGCAAGTGTAAGCCAAATAAACCCTTTCCTCCCCAACTTGTTTCTTGGTCATGATGTTTTGTGCAGGAATAGAAACTCTGACTAAGACAACTTCTCATCTAGATTATTATACTACTTCCCTTCCCGGGAGTTTGACCTTTCTCTACACTTTTGTTTCACCTTGTTCTCAAGTTAAAAAGATGGGTCACACTCCACATCTCTAGAGACAAAAAAACAAAGTCTGTGTTAGCAGCCTAACGCCCTAGTCTCTGTTCCTCAAGCTACACTGATGCCCGTCTTGCAAACACACATGTTTCTGCCTCAGGAACTTGTCGTTAGAAGACCTCTTGCACTGAGCGGTACTCCTTCAGGTGTCAGCGCTCATTGTTCCTCTGTGTCCTCAAATCTGTCA
The DNA here is from genome assembly GCF_008632895.1 of Mastomys coucha. Lineage (NCBI taxonomy): Eukaryota > Metazoa > Chordata > Mammalia > Rodentia > Muridae > Mastomys > Mastomys coucha. The sequence goes on along the minus strand of NW_022196896.1, from coordinate 59,260,007 downwards.
GCTTCTCGATGAGCATTAACTCCTGGGCCCACCTCTCTTATCTGGTCTTGTTTTCCATGGCATGTATATTTTCCCACTACTTAGTCTACTTATTTCATTAAGTTTTGTCTCCACTCTGGTAGGATACAAATTTTCTGTAAGCAATGATTTTTGGTTCAGCGAATAAATACCCTTTGAAGTTGGAATTATAATTTAATATATTGATTTTTCTGTTGCCTATTATTTCATGACCATCTTCAAGAAGTCTTAAGAAGGAATAGAAATGAACATTTTCAATTCTGAGCTGGACATGAAATAGTCATCTGTATGATAATATGTTTTTTTATGAGAGAAACAAATATTATTGAAAAATTCACTTCTAAACCTTCTTTACAAGCTACTTTTCTCCTGCTGCTACTTCATATACTCCTCCTCTTCCCTCTCCTCCTCCTCTTCCCTCTCCTCCTCCTCTCTTTCTCCCTCCTCCTCCTCTCACCTTGTCTTCCTCCTCATTCTGTTCCTTCTCCTAAAATGTCAACCCTATATACAAGAAAGAAAATATCTTCTGTGTTTGGGGGCACAATCCACTACTTATTTTGATTTCTTTCATGGTGGCTATGCAATTTTAATTTAGTAGATTCAAATGTGTGGTTATGTATATTTACAATACCATGACAGTTTCAGTCATGTGAGTCATCCATCTGCATTTTAAACCCTCTTTATTGAAACGAATACAGTCTACTTCTGAAATGTCCCAAGCCTGAAAAGTTGATTTCCGAGTCAATATACTACTCATTAAGCAATGCCGTCCCTCTTGAAGTCTGAAATTTGAAAGTCAACCAGCAGTAGTGAGAACGGTTGAGAAAGCACACAATTTGCTCTGTGACAGTCCAACTGAGAGTGTGCGGTAGCTAAGCCCAGTCATGCAAGCACTCAATACACAGCAGAGACAATGCGCCCAAATTAAAATTCTCTTAATCAATACAATGAGATAGTCTTAAATATTCAAAGTCAATTCCTCTGAAGAATCATTAAAGCGTAATAGAAACACCACTTCGTCATTAAAGAACAATATGCATGAGGTTTTTGAATATATATTTCATAAGATGTGACCCTAAAGCCTTCTAAAATAAAATGAGAAAATTAATTTAATAATATGATGGATAATCATATAAATTATGTAAAAGGGTAAAAATGTCAGTACACAGTGAATAAATTCAAGTCATTCACACACCAAATCAATTATGAAAGAAAGTAATTAAAGAAATAGAATGGAGGGGGAAGGCCTTTTTTACAGAGACTTGAAAATGCAGTCTAGAAAGATGGCAAGATGTGCTTAAAGCCTTCCTGGTATGTACAGAGCCCTTTCTGTATCTTAGTGATCCTGTAGATGGCAGAATGTGGACAGGCTACAAAGCTAAAGGGCAGCATTTTCAGATCGTAGGAGGATGTGAGGTCCAATAAGGTCGGTAATCTATGACTTCACTCTGGCCTTTTGCTTTTGTCTTAGTATTTTTCCCCCTAAAAGAGTGTTCCTTCAGCCTCCTTGTGGAGTAACACTTTTAGTATCTCAGTGTCTTGCTCTCAAGTAACTCCCTTCTTCTTCTGTTCTCTATATTTAATCTTTTTCCAATTTGAAGTTCTTCCTTCAAGCTGCAAAAAGATATTATCAAGAAGTGTAAAGGTCTTTCCACATTTTATTACTAGTCCTTATTTCTTGACAAAGTTACATCAAGTGATGGTGAGTTTGTATCATTAGGCAGTTAATTTATTTTAATTAGATCATTGCCAACTTCTGACAGGTGTAGATGAAACCATTCTCAACATCATGGGTTTCTTTCCATTACTTCCTGAAAATGGCCAGTGACCTAAAAATAATATATATTAGGGATCATATTGTTATAATGCCAGATTAGTACCACTGGCATGATTAATAAATAGTCCAAATGATATTTCCACTAGCTATGTATGAATTTATTATCACGATCTGGACTCTTTATTCTTACAAGAAATCTTAATAAGACAAAGGTTGTGTAACAGAAATATAATCCAGTTGAGATTTAGGTCTACAAAGATTTTGTACATAATTAACATTCACTATTTCTAAATCTGTAGTATGAAAATGTCCATGGTGCTATGTTCTATGGTGTATGGAGGCACACGTTTTAAATGAAAAAGCAGAAGACTTGGATCTAGAGAATTTAACCAGATACATTTTCACATTGCAAGTGTTAAAACTAGAAACCATATTATTAACTGTGAAACTATGTAATTAGTTTCCTCATGAGTCTTCAATTTTTTGCTAGATACAATTAAAACTGCCAGTGAAAATTGAGACCATTATGAACATGACAGGTCATTTGTTGAAAAAAAAAGGTTATGTAGAAATAGCATCTAATAATTTGTTGGAAATATTAGCATATAGATGGCAATAGAATGCAAAGCATTATCGGAAGAATTTTAATCAGAATTATTTTGCTATAAAAGTCAAATATGGTTCTTTTCCAAATGTAGTTAGGTTCTTAGCAATAACAGTAGACATACCCTCATTAAATATATTTGTCTAAAACCAAGTTTATGTGATATTTGCAATTCTAATGCTTTCAAAATCACAGAATTATAAAATGCATAGAATCTAGAACAAAGAATAAAAAATAACTCACTTTCTCCACATGAAGCTAAAAGACACAAGAACCTTAATTGAAACATTCTTAATGATATAGAGCTTTCTAAATTAGAGATGCTATTCAAATTGTTAAGTATGGCTACTTAGTCTATATCTGTCCTTGGAGATGGGCTCCAGTCATCAGCCCACAGTGAATGATAAGCTGACACAGTGAATGATAGACCCCATAGGTAGAAGAAAATAAGTCTGCACTATGGGAAGGCACATACTACTCTGGGTCATATGTGTCCTACGTCTCTCATTACTGGTCCAACACCCCCTCTCTCTTCGGCAACTTCTCTGGCTGAAACATGAAGATGGTAGTTATAGAACTGCCATAGGTCATAACACTCTTGATATGGACAACAGCTGATATGTTTATACAAAAGAAGTCTGAAATAGATCTCACTCCAAGAATGAAAACAGTGTTATCCAGGAAATGACAACATTTCCAGAAGAATGGGAGGGAAAAAAATGAACATGTCCTGAGATTCTTAGATGAGAGCTCCAAAAGTTCTCTCAGAAGGTACTAATAACTTTAGCTATTTAGTATAGTTATAGTATATTTAGTATAAAAACATATTATGTTTGCCACTGTGAAAATATTATTATGAAAAGTAATGTGCTTTTCTTATACATACTGTAAGTAGCTTCAATGAACTACTGACTCCTCCCATTTAGATTTCAAATCCCGAACACTCATGTCTTAGCATATCTAAGCACTTACATCTAAAATGTAGATAAACTTATGCTGCTGCTATTTCAGCTATTCATGATTGGTTTGATCTGGCTAGAGTCTGCCTGCATTTGTCAACTGAATCTTAACATTGGAAGTTACTGAAGGGCTATGTGAAAACCTGATGCTTTCCATGAGCATTTTGCTGCTTCCTTCATTGTAGTATCTAATTTAGGCACATAGTCATCCAGATAAAACTACACTTCCCAGTCTCCATCTGGAATACAATCACCTGTGCTTCCCAGTCCTTATTGATGTACTGTCAAAGGAAAGGAAGTGAGCAATTCCTCCGTCATTCCCCCATAAAAAAACGCTGGTTTTCTTTCCCTTCTTCCCTTTCCCTCCCTACACAAAGACACCTGCAGTAATGGTGAGGCCTACATTTTGGGAACAGAGGAGGAATCCTGTCATCCAAAGGCCTGACTTCAAGTCTTAGGACCCATCATCTTTCTCTGCATAACTGACTGAAAAAGGAGCCGAGAAGCCTTTATGGTCACCATTGGCTCCAAGTAACCTGTGTCTCTAATCTGTTCCTTATTTCAAGTGTTCTAATGCTGAATTGGTATTAGAAAAAGAAAATTCCATTATTAGTCATCATTTACTTTAGAGGCTACGTATTTATATTCCACTCCACTGCTAATATTGTACCACGTTTCTTAACAAGGTTTATTTTAGCCCCTCAAAATTATGAGACTTTCAAAAGGAAACAAACGAGATTTTATTTAAAGCCAAAATACACCGTGAATCTGTGGCTGTTGGTCACGGCTTGCAATGTTTAGTCCATCATAGAATAGTGTAGTATGACAAAACAGGCGAATAATCCTGCATGAATTATGCATAAGGAGACAAAAAGAAAGAAAAGTGAGCAACAATTGCCTTTGGGCTTAAGAGCTGTTAGTAAGTGTTGCTGAACTGAACGGATCAAGTGCTTTGGTGTAAAGCCCTTGAGCCTTATTGATGCTCCACATCAAATGCATCTTAAGGAAAAAGAGACATCTGGTGTCAAAGGCAAGGAACCAGGGTGATAGTGTGCTTTGCCATGACTGAGATTCCCATCATTTCTTACTCACAAGGTATCTTAATCCATGAACACTTGGAGGATATTAACCTAATGATTAAGATATATTTATTAAAGCAACATTATTTCTTTAAGAACGAAAAGTCTTTTTTTATTTTAAAAACTGACATGTGCAAATAAGACATGGTAAGAAGCAGAGGAAAATTCCTTTCTATAATGTGTTCTCTGTAGAGGCAATGTCCTTACTCCTTCTGTATAAGTAGTTTATTAAATGACAGACACATTCCTGAACAGCTGCTAACATAGCCCAGAAATCACATACTGGAATCTCAAGTTAATCCAAGGCTTTGATCGCTCAGATAATTTAGAGAAAAGAACCAATCTCATTAAATTTCCAGTACGGTGTGAACAGTTATTATATTTTTTAAGAAGTTTGTCTAAGTCCTAGTACATAGTACACACCATGGCTATTTTCTGAAGAGGAAGCATATCCTCAGGAAACTCACGAGAAAGTGATCAGAGTTAGAACTCCATCCCTGTGGTTAAATAAGAAGTAAACAACTACTAGGGATAGTGGAATGTTCTGCAAGTTTTGCAAAGAATTTTAGTTCTATGGCTTTTATGAGTCATCACTCAAGGTTGGGTGGGACTTCTCAGTAATACATTTGTTTGGGAGTTACCAATGCTCCTGTAAGTAAGCTCAATAAACTCATTAGCTCTCCGAGTTGGTAGAGACATCTCTTTACCTTAGTAGAAACAACTCACTTGTTGGTGCCATATCTGAGGTGTATAGTCGTTTTTCCATTTGCAACCAGTTGGCAACCCAAGAACTCTACAGAACCTAATATGAGATTTGAAGGACTGGTTGCCTAGCCCCTTCTACGGCTGATAACTTATAAAACTGGGAGTGATCTGTTTATGAGTAAAGAATTGGCAGGAGCATACCAATACAGCTATACTCCTCATGCACTATGAATTGGTATGCTTCTTTGCTTGTAACGGCAGGCATGTGTCCCCTACTGTGGGAGGTAAGACAGTAAAGCATCTTTGGGACAAATTTCAGGCTGGCTACCTTCCCCTATGTTGTATAGATGATATATATACCTCCTTGATGAGTAGATACAGGACATGAATCCAGAGATGATTCTGAACATGGTGTTGGGCTATAGAATATCTATATAGTATCTATAGTAGAATGAACCCTCTGGGCATAGTTGTAAGCAGTGGGACACTGCTGTTAGGAGGCTGTTGGAGTTACAAGGTTTCTACTGTGAGTAAGAATACCACAACTGAGACTGAACTCCCACCCCCCGCAAAACAGCCCAGTTGCTCATGGGAAGGATTACGGGGGAAAGAGACATATAAATCCTGGTCTCCGTATCAGCTTCTGATTTTACAGAATCGGAGTTCAAAAATAACTTGTTATTTCTTACCAATGGCAGGACAAATGGGAAAGAGAGTAAAATTATGTCTATTCTAAGTAGCCTTTCTAGAACCCAAATTTGGAATGTGTGAGAAGCATCTGACAGTGAGGGAAAGAGTAATAGAAAAAGAATAGAAAAGAGATATATTCTCATGTACAAGCTTTAATACAGAGGCAGGTAAAGCCATGAGGCAACATGTAGATGGGGACCCTGTAATGACCCCACAGAGGAAATTATAAAATCATGGGATATTCTGCACCCTGAATTGGAAATGACTTAAATGAAAATTGAAATTCCTCTCACAGTCTGTCCGGGAGGCTGTGAGATAATCAGGTAGATGAGATGGATTTGTGCTCTGGAAAAACTGAGTCATCTAGTTACACATTCACCTTGAGGCCAAGGTTGTATTATCTGAGACAATACGAGGGAAATCCATTTCTAGTGGAGTTTCCGGATACTTGGCTAGTGATGACTGAGGTTCCATGAATATCGAGCAATGGAAGAAAACAGAAAAAGAGTAGAAATTGCCTGAAAAATTTAGCATAAAGAGATGGTGTTTGATTACCAGTTTGCCAGAGTAACTATGATTGTGTTCATAGGAGAGTTAATAAATGCATTCATTCATCAGAGTCCTGTACTGGTATGAGACTTTAATGTCTCTGTGAAACCCATGATATACCATGATCTTTACAAAGTGGTGAGCCTCTGGTGGGTCTAGTGAGCTTAATTGGCATGTGGTTGGGTTCATAAGGTACACAAGGACAGAAGAAACAGACTATGTGGCTCACAGATGCCTATTGAAAGCAAAAGAGGCAGGACTTATGTCAAACTATAGTTGTAGGGTGTAGAAAGACAAATACTTTCTGTGTGCATGATTCTCTGGAAAGGTCAAAGTCTGAGAGACAGTTTACTAGAGAGGGATGAATAAATGAGTGAATGATAGAACAGTCCAGGTTGCCAGGCGGTTGTGGCTCACACCTTTAATCCCAGCACTTGGGAGGCAGAGACAAGCAGATTTCTGAGTTCGAGGCCAGCATGGTCTACAGAGTAAGTTCCTGGACAGCCAGGGCTACACAGAGAAACCCTGTCTCGAAAAACAAACAAACAAACAAAAAAAGAGGGTACATAGTACATTTTTCCCTTCCAGGAAGCTTTATTAAACAGGGTACAGAACATCTGATCAATCCAGAGCCTTTTGAGCAGCAAAGTGTGGTCAATGGGGAGGCAGCAATTCTGACACCAGCCCAGGACCCTGATAGACACAGGAAGCACTAGCTCAAGTAGTAAGTGCGGCAGCAGGTTAGAACTCAGCCTTGCTTCCTGTTGCTCTGAGGGTGGGCAGAATGGTAGAACCAGCCTGTCTTAGTCAGGGTTTCTATTCCTGCACAAACATCATAACCAAGAAGCAAGTTGGGGAAGAAAGGGTTTAATTCAGCTTACACTTCCACATTGCTGTTCATCACCAAAGGAAGTCATCACTCACACAGATCAGGAAGCAGGAGCTGATGCAGAGACCATGGAGGGATGTTATTTACTGGCTTGCTTCCCCTGGATTGCTCAGCTTGCTTTCTTGTAGAACCCTAAACTACCCAGCCCAGGGATGGCACCACCCACAATGGGACAGGCCCTCCCCCCTTGATCACTAATTGAGAAAATGTCTTACAGCTGGATCTCACAGAGGCATTTCCTCCAGGGAGGCTTCTTTCTCTGTGATAACTCCAGCTGGTATTAAGTTGACCACAAAAACCAGCCAGTACACAGCCCAAGTCCCAAAACGGTAAATAGACATGTGGTGGCCCCATAGAGGCATCCAAGTATATATGGTCAGATGGACCATGGAGAACGAGGGTGGATTATTGAGAACTAGAATAGGTAGTGTTCTCTCTGTCAAAGCCACTGTACTTAAATTGTCTTTTGACAGATAAAAGTAATGAGAGTTCAACACACTGTAGTGGTTCAATAGGGAGGCAGCAACTCTGACACCAGCCCAGGACCCTGATAGACACAGGAAGCACTAGCTTAAGTAGTAAGTGCGGCAGCAGGTTAGAACTCAGCCTTGATTCCTGTTGCTCTGAATTTGAGGACAGCTTGGTCTACAAAGCAAGTTCCAGGAGAGCCAGAGCTACACAGAGAAACCTTATCAAAAAAAAAAAAAAAAAAAAAAAAAAAAGAAAGAAAGAAAGAAAACACACATACACACACACATCACTACCACCACCAACAACAACAACAAACAACACTTTTTTTTTTTAAAGTAATCCCTTAAATGTCTGACTCACGGTCCCCTTGGCACTTGCTTGGAACAGATATGGGGGCCAGCAGGAGATGGTCAACAGAAAAGGAACTCAGTGACCTCTTTACATGGTCCTTATTTCATCATGTCATGTCAAGGCATTGACTTTTTAAAAATTTCCACCTTGTGTTTGATTTTTATTGAAGTTTATTTTTAGTTTATTTACATATTTTTCTCTACTTTTTCTCTTTGCCCTGCGTTCCTTTGCATATTGTTCCTTTGCATTTCCTTATTGTTTTAGTTTAGTGTTTTTATGGGATTCCTTAGTTCAAGAACAAGCAGGTCTATACATCTATATTTTGTTTTTATGCCTATTCATTGGTGCTTTCTTTGTTTGTTTTGTCTTTTTCAAAGTTTTTTGTCCTATATATTTATTATTATCCCATAGAAGTCTGCTTGTTTTCTAATGAGAGACAGAATTAGTTGGATCTAGATGGGGGGGGGGGGTTAAGGAGGGAAAACTGTAACCAGAATATACTATATGAAATCTATTTTCACTAAGTAAATAAATAAACAAAAATTAAACCTTTATTGTTTGTCTTTAGAATTTGCTAACTTACTGGGAGGTGTTTTCTTTAATTTTATTCAAACATATTTATGTCTTTCCCTTTTAATGCATCTTTAAGTTTTATAACTTATCCATTTATATATTTTGTCAAGATTATTTTATTTAAATATCCTCATGATTTTTATCAAACAAAGTGGTTTTCTGTTTACACATTTGTGACTTAGCCAGTGTTTAGAGACAGAAGATATGATTCCTATATTGCTAAATGATACATACACCTTAATGTTCAAACAGCTTGTGTGCAGATACATACATCTAAGCATTTGCTTTCCATCAGTCCACGATAGGAAAAGCACATTGATTTAAACCACAGTTATTCCTCATGATTCTGGAAAGAGAAGCTCAAGAACATGGTGCCAACTTGTTCTGAGTCTGAGGAGAAACTCTGTCTGTCTCATGGCTCTGCTCCAAGCCATCACATGACCAGAAAGGAAAATGGAAGCTCTCGGGTCTTCCATAAGGCACTGAGGCACTTCATTCAAGTTTCACCCTCACAGCTGAATCACCTCCCAACACTCCCTAAACTCCTGCAATGATCACATTTGAAGGTGAGACTTCAGCATAAAAAGATTTGTGGGGAACATAGTTTAGTCTATATCTATAATCAGAACAAAAGTAATTTTACTAATAAGCAACATTTATTGAAAATAATTTCTAGTTCTTAATTGGGTGTCTTAATATCTTAAAGCTATAGTCAAATATATAGAGAGAGCCAGATATATATATATGTGTCAAATACATACATGTATGTATATATATATACATATATATATAAAGTGAGAGAGATTAAAATTAGTTAATAAAATGAAAAGCCAGTTTTCTAGATTACACTAGGAAACCCTGAACACTGTTCCTAACATGCTAAAGCATCCCTCAAGGAGGCTGCCTGGATCTCACAGAGTTAAGTGTTTCTCAAACATTCCTATAAGGACTTTACTCCTCATTCATAAGCAAGTGATTGTCTGGTTAAAACAGGCAATAGAATTTAATTCATTACAAGAAACAGATGCTCAAGGCAGCAGAAATTAAAATCAAATGCTTCAAACAGCTAAAATTTTATGATCAAACTTATTATTTATACTTCCCCAAAGTAACAATAAAACTGCTCGGTTTCAGATCTCTTTGGGGAAAATGAAAATAGTTTACTCAAATAAATCCCTATAAAATCCATTAATGCAGTACTAATACAATGTAAAGTACCATTCGTTCCCAGAGAAAAGAGTAGACAAAATCGTTACAGCGTTTATACTGCATAGCATAAAAATATAAAGTATGTCAACATGTACACATTTATGAACAAAAGAAACTTTATATAACAACAGTGAGTGAGTGTTTAATCAGCATGAAGGCCTGCAATTTTTTTTTTGTTTTGAGAAAGGTTTTCTCTGTGTAGCCCTGACTGTCCTGGACCTCACTCTGTAGACCAGGCTGGCCTCAAACTCAGAAATCCACCTGCCTCTGCCTGCCTCCCAGCTGGGATTAAAGGCATGCGCCACCACCGCATGGCAAAGGTCTTTTATTTAGAAGAGCCCTTCAGTGGTGGAGATTTCAGCACACCCTAAAGCTGAGTGTGACTGCTGAATACCTTCACTTGAGGTCACTTGAGTAAGAAAACTCCAGAAACATCATTGGCATCATACTCAGGCTATTTCCAAAAACATTTCTCTCCAGAGTCATAAAAGTGGCTGAATTTCCAAATTCCTTTCTGCTTCCTCTTCTACTTTCCCTAGTGAATAGATACCCCCTGCTTTTCCAGTAATACATAGCAATGTGAGCCTCAGCTATTGTGTGAGTTCCAAAGACCCAGAGGCTGTGGTTGACAACTTCTCACTCTGGTTGTGTCTCACGCAGTCGATAACCAGCAGCTACCTACAGGCATCAAGAAATACAGCAGCTAATGGTAACTTGAAGCCATTCTATCACTGCCAATAAGAAGCAAGAAGAGAGATTCAACCAGAGTGTAAATAGGTGTGGGAGAGAGGTGTTCTGCTTGATGGTGGTAAACAGATTCACAGAGGGCCAGGGTAGGAGGAACTGTGGCAAAGAATAACAGGGGCTGCTATTTTTATGCCTTTGCTGATTATCATAAGTATGCCGACCTATCCAGTTTCCCAAACCACATTGTCAATGGTTGTAGATAGTCAGCTGAAACTTTACATTGAATAATGTTAAATGCATCCTGTCTTACATATCATTCACTTGATGGCGATTCTATTGCCTATCATTTAATTGGTGTCCTTTTTCCTATCGGTTTACATGTTCTGATATCACGGAATGGACAAAGAAAAAGGAAGTTCCCATTGTCCAAATTTTGTGATTGTTTTGACTTGTTTTGTTTTGACAGAGTCTCATGTACCCCAGCCGAGGTTAGCCTCCTCAAACTCTTAGGTTGCCAGGACTGGGTTTGATATTTCAGTGTTTCTAGATAGTTTTCTTTCTAATACTATGCCACCTTAATTTTTTTTACAAAGGTGTCAAATTTTTACAAAGGTGTCAAAAATAAACAGTCAGTCTGCTCAATCAGTGCTGCTGGCAAAATTGACTACTCACCTATAGAAGGCTAAAATTAGATCCCCATCACTCACCTCCACAAAAATCAATTCAAAGTGAATTAAAGACCTGACTTTAAAACACTGAACCTGTCAGAGGAGATTCAGATGAAGATAGAGGTATTGGTCAGAACTTTCCGAATAGGACTTCAATAATACACACACTAGCCCCAGGAATTACAAGCGGGACTACTTGAAATTAAAATGTTTCTGCAAAGCAAGAATTTCTATCAGCAGAACAAGCTGACAGCCTACAGAGCAGAAGAAGAGCTTTGTTAGCTAAACTTCAGCCAGGGGTTTAAAATCTAGAGTACATAAAGAATTGTAGGGATAGAGAGAGACAGTTCACTCATTAATGGTTAGACTCACAACCAAAAGGACAAAGGAACTTTTTAAAAATGTATACCAAAAAATATAAAATTGTCAATCAGCAAATGGGCTAATCAAATGAATAGTTCTCAAAAGAAGAAGCACAAATTGTCAACAAGCATTTAAAAGAGTATTTAACACCCTGAATTATCAAGAAAATGCAAATTAAAACCACTTGAAGATTCCATTTCATCCCGGTCAGGATGGCTATCATCAAGAAAAGAGAAAACAACAAATGTTGTCCAGGATGGAGAAAAAGATGAGTTGTTTTTTTGTTTTTTTGTTTTTCTGTTTTTTGCACTGATGGAAGAGAGCAGTCTCGTGACAATCAGTATAGAGGTTTCTCCGAAATGTGAAAATGGAGTTTCCACAAGATCCAGCTAAGCCACATCTGGGTATAGATGTGTACAGGCATGCCTCTGTAAGCCGCATCTGGGCATATCTCTGTATGAATGGGCCTTTATATCCTATCACAGAGTTACTTGCTGATCCCTGTTTATTGCTGTACTATTCACAATGGCAAGGCAATAGAACCTGCCTAGGTATCCATCATCAGATCAATACATAATGAAAATGTGTATATAGAGAGACTTGTGTTCAGCTGTAAACATTAATGAGAACATGAAATCTCCAATGAAAAAAATGGGTGCATCTGGACAGTATTATATTAAGCGAGGTCACTCTGACTCAGAAAGATTAACGGTATATGCCCTCTCCTGTGTGCAGATCACAACTTACAATGGCAAGCTATGTGTGAAAGAGCAATTGAGTGTTGGTGTTGAAGGGACTCTGGCCAACTAGCATTAATCTGGCAGGCCTTAACCTTGTCCTCCATTCCCTCTGCATTGCTAACAAAACCTTTACATGACATTCCTAAAGCTAGCCAGCAAGGTCTATTCCTTTATGTGGTCGCTTCCTCCTTCCGAGACTGACTGCCAAGGTCTAGCTGTCAAAGTATTGAAGTCCACCAATCAAAAGCCCCCTTTGTTTCACCTAATTAACATGCCCAGTCAAAATATACCACTGCATCCTAGCTGATTCTAAGATGGCCCTCCCCTTTTTCTCTTCTTAAAAGTTCCACCTACAGGGTCATTCACTGCTGTTTTTGTGCCTGAGTCAGAAAGCAGACACTTTAACATTTCTTTCCTGATTAATAATCTATATGTGAAAGATCCGGATCAGAAAGAGAGCACGCTATGTGCCAGGTCTTCTATCAAGTGTAGATTGTGAGTCTAGTGAGGGGACCACAAGAGGGGAAAAAAAAGTTCTGAGGAAGAGGATGGGCCATAGGACATCAGGAACAGGAGAGCAATACGGAGGCTATGTAGGCTGCAATTGTAAAGGGAGAATCCAGGAGATGGGGAGAAGGTGAGGAAGGACCAAAAACAGATGTATCCTGTTTATAATGTGATTTACGAGCATGAGTCTATAATCTGCTATTTCTAAAATTAAAATTTATCAGTCTCTCCAGGCTAAAATCTCAAGTTCTTTATAGGGTGTGCTACTTTTAAATTTCTCTGGGTTGGGCAATGTCACAATACCACCAAAATTCAATTCTATTCAAGTTCTAGCAAACTCATAGAATTTTGACAATTCTTTCTGTCATCATGTACAACTCTTTTGACAAGTGTTACCAATGTGAAGTGTTATAACTCTAGTATATATTTTGCTTTAGATAAGCTGCATATTTTGTGACCTTCTATTCCAAAGGATTTTGAGCCAGGAATGATGTCTTATACATTTAATCTGGGTACCTGGGAGACAGAGACAGTTGAATCTCTGTGAGTTGAGAACCACTTTGCTCTATATAGTGAGTTCTGGGGCAATGGGGGCTATATAAAAAGTAACATGTTCTCAAATATGCATGTGTGTGTGTGAGTGTGTGTATTAGTGTCTGTGTGTGTGATTGTGTGTGTGTGTGAACTGTATTATTAGACCATCAATTTAACATCAGTTAAGAAACTTAGTATTTAATTTTTTTAAACAACTTATCTAAAGGACATAAATTTTGACTGGATGACTTAAATATGACTGCACCCACACTAAATTCATAAGAGCAGTAAAATTAATTGAGAAACAAGGAATGGTGTCTAAAGCCACGGGTAATTTGCAGTGCACGCTACAGTAACTCTCTTCCTTCTTAGAACCATTTGTTTTCATAGCAGAGTCACTGGGCTTTTTTACTGACATTTTAATAAAACAGTTTCTTAAGTAATTAATTTTATATAACATTATATTTAGGCTCTTTAATTTCTTGTCTCAGTACGTCTTGGTGGTTAACTGGCTGCATCAGTATTCCACAGCTATTTACTATCAGTGAGCCAAACTTTTCTCATTTATGACTAGGAAGCTAAAGAATTTGGATTTGTTTTCCTCTAACTGGCCTTGATCCCTTGTCACTCACGATACGAGCATGTTCTTTCTTTCAAAGGGGCTATATTTTCAAAAATTTGGCTACTGTTCTCTAGTTATAAAAATTGTACTCTCTGAGTCATGTTTTTCTCTCAAAATTTTTTATAAAAGACATTTCAAAAAATGTAACAATTTCCTATGATTTAAAATAATGTAAATACGGTGGACTCCTACAACAGGATAAAGTTGCACAGCGTTGCTTCCTCTAAGCTTTTGTTGTTGCTGTTGCTATTGATGCTGCTGCTGCTGCTGCTGCTGCTGCTGCTGCTGCTGCTGCTGCTGATGATGATGATGATCCTTTTAACATGAGATTAAAACTAATCAGGAGCCAAAACTGGATCTACAAGTTCACAGGGTCCTCTAATATCCAAAAATCTAATAAATTACTTTATTTTTAAAAGTGTTCTCCCAGAATGCAATTGCTTGCCTTTTTATAATTCCCATCTGGAACTGAAACAGGAGCATAATTAGGCAGAGAGGACACTAAACCCAAGACAGGTGGAAAGCTGACAGTGCTTCCTGTCAAGCCTGACAAGCTAAATTTGATCACCAGAACCCACCTCCTGGAAAGAGAGTGCTAGATCCCAGAAACTGTCTTCTGACCAACTACCATATGTGTGCAATAGCGTGTGTGTGTGCACATAAATAAACAAATGAACAAGGAAATAGAGCTTACTCCCCAAACAGTAACTATGTAGAGACTCTTGAAAGTAGATCCCAGAAAACCATGTTTGATTCAGCTAAATCTCCAAATCACAAAAACAAACAAACAAACAAACAAACAAAAAACTGGCCTCATTTATTCTATATTATAATTATTTTTTATTCCAGCTATTCAACTGAAAATTCAATTTTTGGGTCAAACCAGAAACATAGTCTATACTTTATCCCAAATTGGTCAATTTGTATAATATTGAAAACTGACAGAAACACACTTCAAACTTAGAGAACTAGTTTCAGTGTTTTAATGGTAAATACAATATTATTATAAGACTACCATGGGCACTTTCTTAGATTATTTGTTATAAATTGAATCATTTTTAAAGGAAAGCACTTACTTGGTTTTATTAAATCCCATTCCCACTTGAGGGGAAGTTGTTGAAATAGGAAGGGAAATATAAGCATGCATCATGTCCCATCCTAGGCCGTATCTGTCCTGTTAGATGACCTGTATGGAGTCCAGTGCTGTCCTGTCATGTGACTAACAGCAGACTTCCCCAACCTATAAGGATCTGGATCTCAGCTCATCCCGGTATTTTTGAATTGTTCGCTTTTTATCCTGCAGTAACATTTGGTATTATTTACCAAATTGATTCAATTTGGGTTTCAGGATAAAATTGTGAGATTAAAAACTCTCACTGCAAAATCCTCAACTTGAAAAAAATCTAGACACACCAGGCAGATAAGATTCTAAGTAAACCTGCTGTGGATTCTCTGAAGTTAACTGAAGTAGGGAGTCCTCACGGTGGGAGTCACATTCCCTAGGCTGGAATCTTGAACAGGTGAGCTGAGCACAAGTCAGCATTCTCTGCTCCTTCTCTGCAAGTGTGACATCACTGCCTGCCCAGACATTTTGGCCAAGGCAGACTTTACTCTTGAACCATGAAACAAACACATCATTCTCCCTTCAGTTGCTTTTGTCTGAGTGTTTTTGTCACAGCAGTGGGAAAAGAAACTGAGACTGAGGAAGAACACTTCAGATGGGATAATAGCTAGGATGGAGGCGACTCTTACATGCCAGACCTAACCTAAACACTTAAACACCTCCATTCTCTCTTGTTCCCTACAGGGTAGGTACTCTGAGCCTCTGTCCTATGGTGAGGATTTTGATGAAATTCACACTGCTACCAAGAGGAAGATGTGACTGAAGAGATGCCTGGCACAACAGCTAAGAACTCTTGCTGCTTTACTAGAGGACCATGTGCAATTCCTAACACCCATGTCAACTCTCAGATGGCTCACAGATGCTCATAGCTCTAAGTTTAGGTGTATGCTACATGTCCACACACACACATACACACACCTCTATCACACACACATACATACAACTCCCTCACACACATACCTCCCTCACACACATATACACACCTCTTTCTCTCTCACACACATATACATACACTACACACACATACACACACAAATATACCTCACACATAACATAAACACACACACCCCTCTATCTTACACACATATACCTATAAACACACACACATACACACCTCACACACACATACATACAACTTTCTCTCACACACACCCCTTTCTCTCTCTCACTCACACACACACATATAGACACACCCATAAACACACACTTCTTTCACATACACATTTTAATGCATATTTTTAATGAATAAATAGGGGCTCAGATATAATGTTTCACTGAACTTTATAAAGATCCTAAATGTTGCTCCCTAATTTTATTATTTATGGCTTATAGCTGGAATTTAAAATTAACCACATTAAATAGTTAAGTTATCTTATTAGCTATGTTTTCCTTTAGATTTGCTTCCAGTCCATTGCATTGACACTTGTTAAAGGAGCTATTTTAGTCTTACTATTAATAGCTCCTGCTCTCTCTCATTTTCTTGACAACTCAACATTAATTTATTTTGTAAAAGAACCTTCTGCCTACCCAAGGAAGGAACAAAGAACAAGGTGTCTATTCCAGGTTAAACATAACATATGAATGCAAGTATAATTTCATTGTAGGGGAAAAAAGATGATATTCTTATCCAGTGTAAATCAATACGACCCACTCTGCTCTGGGTATGAGACAGTTATGCAAAGACAATCAAGTGCTCTGGAAGCCTGACTCTGTGTTCAAATCCCAACCTCACCATTACATTCACCAAAACTCATCTATTATACTGCACCATTGTTTTGGTGTTACTTTGGGGTTTAAGTGAGAAAATAACAGGGAGAAATACTGGAAACTGATCCCAAACATGAAACCAAACATACCTTTGGAAGTGGTTGCTGTGTGAGTGACCCAAAGTTTTCAGTCATTTGTTCATTAATTGCTATTGAGTCTCCTGAATTTGTCTTAGATCTGACTCATGTTCTGCTTTGAAATATTCTCTCCCTCCCCCTCCCCTTCCCTCTCTGTCTCCTTCTCTCCCTCCCTCTCCC